>NW_027330812.1:13296-313296 GCF_022965805.1 Primulina eburnea
CGTCAAACAGCATATGTAGCGAGCACCCTGGAGTCTCTCTCGTCCAGCACATGCATTCTGCACATTCAACCCCTCTGTCTAGCACACGCCTTCTACCCATGCATCTCCTGACGTTTCTGGCACTCCGTCCTGGTGATCTCATAGATCCAGATCTAGCACCAGTTCTCCTATGCGTACGGTCTAGAGTTCCACTTTGACTCAATCCTTCCCGCCGCCCCATCACCGTTGGAGAATTGTTTCGAGCGGCGACTGACTTTGTTGGAGGATTCCGTTACGTTCATGCATGTTAGGATGTCTGCAGAATTTCTTGAGACCAGAGTATCTATCAGGAGTATAAATCAAGCTCTAATTGACTTGAAATCGAGTTTGACTGAACAGATTAGAGCTGGTTTTGCTGAGATGAGGTCTAACATGCTTGTGCAGCATGACAGAGATTATAGCATAGCCTATACCAGAGGGCGGAAAGAGGAAAGCATCCGAGGCAGATTTTGGTGAGTTAATTTTATTAATTATATTTATGTTTATATAATATAATGATTTAGTACAAATCTCATAATTGTTTTAATTTGTTTAATGTGCGCTTTTAGGTGTGGATGATAATCTGGCGAGGGAAATTGGCAGTACTAGCCAAACACTACATATATTTGAGCCTATCTTCCGGTCATTACAGAGGAGTCCTCAGAAGGTGCGTTAATGCACTTTTTTGATTTGATATTTATGTATAGTATATTAAACAAACAAACTTTTATTTTTAGATATTCAAGTTACTCCGGATTCGTGTAAGTCAGGTGGCGAGGCGACCACGTCGAGAGGTTATTACAGTAACTTTGTCTATTCATATTTGCATTAAAGTTGTTATTATTTTAATTTGTTGAATATACGCTGTTAGGTATGGCTGATAATTTGGGTAGGGAAATTGGCAATAGTAGCCAACCCAACAGATATTTGAGCCTAACCTTCAAGACATTCCAGAGGAGTCCGCATGAGGTGAGGTAATGCACATTTTTTATATTTATATTTTTGTATAGTATATTAAACAATATACTTTATGTTTTTAGATATTCAAGTGACTCCAGATGCGCGTATGTCAGGAGGCGAGGCGACCACGTCGAGAGTTTATTAAACTATACCTTGTTTATTGTTCATATTTGCATTAAAGTTGTTACAACTGATCATTTTATATATGCCGGTGTGAGGTCACTTGCGGAGACCGTGACACTGAAGGTAAACAACTCGCTTGCGCGAGTTAGGGCCTCGATGCTCGACCGTTCGCCCAGTAGGATTCGAGGTTTTTACGCCGAATATGAGAAGTCGTTCTACGGGCCCATGGCTATCGCAAAATCGCGTGTCACTTTCTTTGTAAGCTTTTAAATAAATCTGTTATAAAGTTTAAATTTGTAGAGAACTTCTTTTAAAACATTGAAAACATTTTGTTATATTGAATTCAGCACATCGGCGAAGCTCTCCGTGGATTGTTTGAGATGCAGATCCGACATCCTGAAGTGATGTCGGCAGACGATTCATTGATGGACAGACATTTCTATGGTGCGATCTCAGTTTTGGCCGAAGCTAAAGATATCGATTTCAACATAAATCTGGCACCGATTGTGAGCAAAGTCAAAGTTAGTGATCCAGAATGGCCGTGTATTTCGTGGGAAAAGGCACGAAGAATTCTCATCCCTGTCTACACAGGATCGGCGCTGGTTTTTGCTAAAACTCGTGACAGAGGTGAATAAGTGCATTATATATGACTTGCAGCGAAGGCACGATCCCAAATTCAAAGATCTGAATGAAGAAATAGAGCCTATACTTATAAACGCTGCTCGTCTGCTATCCATTGTTGGGAACAACCCACACCCCGAGAGGCCATGGAATATAAAACTATGTGATGAATTCCGTGCCAAGATTATACAGTACGTTGTCAAGTTTCTATTTAAAATATAATAACTTCATTATTCATTTTTTTAATATTACAATAAATATTAACTTCTCATTTTTTCTTTTTCACAGTGAAGATTCGGGAGCATTTGTATTAGCTGTTGCTGGATACTCTTTGTCTAAGAAGGAGCGCGTAAGTATTACTAACTTTAGATGATAGATTAGTATCTGAGTTTAGATATTTTTTAGCTTGTAATATTTTCCTTAATGATTGGTGATTATTGTGATGTATTGGACAATTTTATGTCATTATTGGAACATCGTTTCTTATGTAATTATTTGGTCGACTAGTAGACTTTTTTTTTGTCGACCACTCTCGGTTTTGGTCGACTAGTAGACTTTTTGGATGGTCGACCATTACCTTTTATGGTTGGTCGACCATTACCTTCTATGTCATTGTTGGTCGACCATTACCTTTTAGCTTGTAAATTTATGTCATTGTTGGTCTACCATTACCTTTTATGGTCGACCATTATATTTTGTTGGTCCACCACCACTGTCCTTTTGGTCGACCATTTTGGGGTTTTAGGGGTTAAGGGTTTAAAGGTTTAGGGTTTAGGGTTTTAAGGGTTTAGAACCGTAAATTAATAATTCATCATATAAAAAACATATGAATCGTGGAATCACATCCAACTATTATGTTATATTTAAAAAAAAAAATCATAATTTCAAGATTATGTTATATATTTTAATTTCCATATGAATCACTTCGTCAAAATCTCAGTATTTTGTTACATTATAAAAAACATGATTATGTTATATGTTTTAAGTTAAATGTGAATCGTGGAATCAAAATCGAACTATTATGTTTTATTTTAAAAAAATTTCATAATTTCAAGATTATGTTATATATTTTTATTTACATATGAATCACTTCGTCAAAAAACTCAGTATTTTGTTACATTATAAAAAACATGATTATGTTATATGTTTTAAGTTAAATGTGAATCGTGGAATCACAATCGAACTATTATGTTATATTTTAAAAAAAAAATATTCATAATTTCAAGATTATGTTATATATTTTAATTTACATATGAATCACTTCGTCAAAATCTCAGTATTTTGTCACATTATAAAAAACATAATTATGTTATATGTTTTAAGTTAAATGTGAATCGTGGAATCACAATCGAAACTATTATGTTATATTTAAAAAAAATCATAATTTCAAGATTATGTTATATATTTTAATTTACATATGAATCACTTCATCAAAAACTCAGTATTTTGTTACATTATAAAAAACATGATTATGTTGTATGTTTAAGTTAAATGTGAATCGTGGAATCACAATCAAACTATTATGTTATATTTTTTAAAAAAAAAATATTCATAATTTCAAGATTATGTTATATATTTTAATTTACATATGATTCACTTCGTCAAAATCTCAGTATTTTGTTACATTATAAAAAACATGATTATGTTATATGTTTTAAGTTAAATGGGAATCGTGGAATCACACTCGAACTATTATGTTATATTTTGAAAAAAAAAATTCATAATTTCAAGATTATGTTATATATTTTAATTTACATATGAATCACTCGTCAAAAACTCAGTAGTTTGTTACATTATAAAAAACATGATTATGTTATATGTTTTAAGTTAAATGTGAATCGTGGAATCACAATCAAACTATTATGTTATATTTTTTTAAAAAAATCATAATTTCAAGATTATGTTATATATTTTAATTTACATATGAATCACTTCGTCAAAATCTCAGCATTTTGTTACATTAAAAAAAAAAAACAGGATTATGTTAGTGGAATGACAATCGAACTATTATGTTATATATTTAATAATGGAGATGTGTCACGATATGCCAACAAAAAATATGAATCGACATTGCATTACCTTACATGTTTTAATTTATATATGAAAACGGAATCATACTCTCACAACTATCTTAATTTCACAATTATGTTACATATTTTCGACAATTATTAGTATCTATTTAAAAAAAAAAAAACTAATGTCGACGTTCAAGCTCATGGTCGACCATCAGGATGGTGGACCATGAGCTTGATGGTCGACCAAAGAAAATAGTGGTCGACCATCAAACTAATGATCGACCATGAGTTTGAACGTCGGCCAAAATAAACTTATGGTCTACCAATCAAGCTAATGATCGACCATTAGGCTCATGATCGAACAAAAAAAAAACTTTGGTCGACCCTCAAGCTATCTCTTGCTGAAATCACCGATCGAAGGAATTCTGTTTTGTTTTCTTCTGCCAACTCTCTTCTCTAACAAAGGAGGCAACACCAATGGAAAATTAATGTTGTGTGGCCATTCATTTTCTTCCGGAACGGGATACACAGTCTCTGAGTAAGCCATGCACCATTACATTGTAGAATAGTACTCTAAACACATATCATATAAATCAATCTTCGCTAACCAACTAGCTGCGATGGCATGAGCACATGGGATTCTATCAATATCAAAAACTCGACATGTGCATCTTTTTGATTCGAGTCCACTATGGCCGAATGTCCACGACTCCAAACATCAAACTCCAGACGTCCTAATTCAAAAACTTGTATTCCTTGGGCATCTGTGAACCTACTACGAAGAATCCCCTCGATCGTAGGGGTCAAGTTAGCGTTACTTGCAATTGATGCGTGGCGATATCGGGCAAACCAAGATGAGGCCAGTTTCTGCAAAGAATCTAAGAGTGCAATGATTGGCAGCTTCCTTTCTTCAAGTAGTCTAGCATTGATCGACTCAACCCCGTTCGTCGTCATAATATTGTAACGGGTCTTTGGACAATACGCTCGAGTCCATCTATCAAGTGAGTCTCTCTCGTCCAAATATTGCGCTGCCTCAGGATATCTATTTCTAAAATCATTGTATGCAATATCAAACTCGAAATTTTTATAAATTTTAGCAATGTGCAAAAACATTTCGGTTGCACCCTTATTTTTGCATCTAGCCTTCAGGTTTGGGATAAATGCCACGTACAATGACCATGATGCGCATTTCTATAGACAGTAGAAACCGCATTAATGATCCCCTGATGCCTGTCAGAAATTATCACCAATTCATCCTCGTCAGGTACTACTTCTAACAACTTCATTAAAAACCAACTCCACGAAGAAGTACACTCGACATCTACGATTCCCCACGCCAAAGGATATTGGTGATAATTTCCATCTTGTGCCGATGCCACAAGTAAAACACCATTATACTTGTCCTTCAACCACGTACCATCAATTGATACAACTTTTCGCATACTTCGATATCTCTAACGCATGCACCAAAAGCAAGAAAACATATACTTGAATTGATTTTCCTCGTCGACAAATATGTCTGTTATGCTTTCTCGATTCATCTGCTCAACCATGTGCAAATAACAACTCAATTTAGTAAAACTCTGCGTAGGATCACCTTTCAACATATTGTCTGCTAGTTCTTTCCTTTCCAAGCCTTGTAGTATGATATATCAGCATTCATACTATTGTGCATCATCGCCATCACCGCTTTTGGTACCATTGGCACTGGATGACCTTGGAAATTATCCACTAACATATCACGAACAACAGCAGAACTCGCTCCACGGATTCTCTTTCGTCTCCCAGTCAAACCACATGTATGTGTATTGCAATATGTTCTAATGGAGAATGCACGTGAATCATTCTTAATCAAAGAGGTCCAGATTCTCCACTTACAATTAGACACTACATATTTTACGGCGTACACCTTTTGACTACTTTTAACCGTCTCAAATTCAAAGCAAGCTTCCAAACTTATTCTAATTAGCTCTTTTTCACTGCTTCTCAGTTTGGAAACTCTTGACCAACAAACAAGTTTGAACCATCCGTGAATGAAAATGTGTCATTATCAATATCCACATCCGCATCCAAATTTGCGTCATTTCTCTGAACCAAATTTGCCTCAAACCTCAATTGCGTCATTACGTGCTTCGTCATATAACTCGTCTGTGTTACTACGATCCACATGCATGGAATCCACATTATGCGCTTCGTCGAAAAAACCACTGCTATTATTACGATCCACAAAACAATATTCAAGTGAAAATAATCATCAAAATGACTCTGTTCGTTAATATTGCATTGTTTCAATAATACCATATCCGTGCACATTATCAAAAGAAGCAACACATTCAATTCAACTTGAAGCACTTGCCTACTTCTCGGACAACCAAGATACAAATATGCTTTAAAATCATGGTCATTCTCTATATAAATTGGTTGAATGTTGCACGGCAATTCTAGAAGATAACTCAACCTCAAGTTGGCAGTGTCTTTTACTTTCCCAGCTCTATATAGTTCACTTTTTAAATTTTCAAAATAACAATATCATCATCCACTGGAATAGCAATAAACTTTGCATTGGCCCCTGGATTCCATTTATAAACCAGCCCCTCTGTCACTTCACATTTCCCATCAAAATGAACAACAATAACGGTTGGCATATCTACAAAGTGCACAAACAAATATGATAATTATAATGAGCAAAATGATTTAATAACAAAAAAAAAAATTACGCACATGGTCGACCAAAAATTAGTTGGTCGACACAGAATTTGTCGGGTCGACAGATGAGTCACGGTCGACCCGGGGCAAACAACCCAACTGGTCGACCATTAGAGTGTGGTCGACCATGAAAAATTTTCTTTGGTCGACCAGGAAGCTTATTGATCGACAACTTAATTTGGTTGAAGAAATATTATTCACTTTTATTTTGGTCAATTTTGGTCGACGCAAAACACAAAAAAGTACCTGCTATGACTCTCTTAGTCATCTGCAGCCTGATCCTGGTTCAGCGCAAATACCTGACCTTGGGCACGAGGTCGAAGATTCGAACTACCCACTGCCTGACCCTGCCTCCTCTGCTGAACAGTCGTCTGTGATCCGGAACCAGATCCTGCTCCACCTCGCAACTGAGGACAATACTTCTTAATATGCCCCATCTCTCCGCACTGAAAACAAGCTCCCGCGACTGATCGGCATTGCTCCGAGGGATGGTTCTTTCCACAATGCACACAAGCATCCTTCTTATCACCAAAGCGGAAAACACCGCTAGACCGTGATCCAGATCCAGAAGAAGAAGAACCAGATTTCTTGAACGACTAATACCTAGGGCTCAAAGTACTCGGAGGTCTAGAAGAAAAAATAGCCCTACCACGCTGGAGACTGATCTCTGCCTGGCGACACCGGTTCACTAACCCATCATACGAAGTAGGATTATCACAGACAGTGACTCGATCAAAGATCTCCTGGTTAAGGCCCTGAAGGAAATGATCATACTTGGCCTCAGAACTACCACTGATATGAGGCGCAAAGGGTAACAACTCGAAGAACTTCTGCTGATATTCATCAACAGACATACTCCCCTGCTTAAGGTTCAGGAGCTCAATCGTCTTCGCCTGGCGAAGGGCTGGAGGAAAATACAGCTGCATGAAAGCCGCACGGAAATCGGCCCAAATCACCCTACCCTGAGACTGGACTATTGGCGCAGAAGTCGATCGCCACCACTTGCGCGCACGGCCCTCGAGAAGAAAACTAAGGGTCTCTATCTTCTGCTCCTCGGTGCACTGGAATGCACGGAAACAACTCTCCATGCGCTCAATCCAATCCTCAGCATCATCGGGAGTCTCACCACCAACTAAAGGCTTAGGCCCCATCTGAATGAAACGGTGCAAATCAAAACGCCTAGGACCATCCCGACGATGACGATGTTCACGATGACGCCTACGATCGTCCTGGTCACCCCAACGACCTACACTTCCCTGACTACTCTCATCACCAAAGTGGTCAGCCATCGCTACAAGATAGAATGGGGTAAAATGGTAAAATGGTCCACGAAAAATCCCAAAACAGACTCTATATCCCAAAATCGTAAGCATGCTCTGATACCATAAATGTAGTGACCCGTTCCAGAATCACCTACTAGTTGAAAACTAAGCATGCAATTAACTTAATTAATAAAAATCAGAGATAACAGCGGAAAATACCAACTAATGATAGTTATACAACCCAATCGAAAATCCAGAACAACTCAACTTAAACTAAAATATACGGTACAACCAAATCGAATCAAAGAGATACCGAAGAATTAAACCAACCAGCTACTCAACGTCCTCCTCTTCTTCCTCCTGAGCTGTCCAACCTGAGGCCTGCCCCGTGGGAATGGGGTGTCCAAGATAAACAAAAACCGAGGACGTGAGCGATAAGAACGCCCAGTACAAAAGTATGAGTATACAAACCTATATGAAATGCACATGCTATGATATGATACCAGGGTAGTCAAGAAACAGGAGTAACAAAGGATCTCAAAATGCTCAGTCTAGAGGCGCCAAGTGGATAGTGCCGCGCGGTCCAACCTCTGGGTCACTGCATCCACTGCAAGAACAGACGTGGACCTAAAATGTCCCGGACCACCGAAGCCCTCCCGACCCGTCGGCCACTGTGTACTCTCGGTGTCCATGCGTCCACAAGACAAGACAGGGCTGAGCGGCCCCACAAGATATATAGCTTATCTCGAAAGAGATACAGCTCAACAATAAAGGCTATCTCGAAGGAGATACGGCTCAACATGAAATGCAACGTGCAGTAATAAACGTGACATAATAGCATGCATCATATGACATATATCAATGCACCACATAATCATGCAACACATATAAGAATGTATACTCAACCAGGATATCTCGGATAGTACTTTCGTACCTCTATCACAGCAAGCCTAGCCTTACGCAACACCGCTAATCAGGTCTAGAACAAGCCTATGCATCAAAAGCACCCAATGAACAATACTACCATGCTATACTAGCAAAACCAGTACTACCAAAGGTTTAGGGTTTACCTTCGTCCGTCGACAGCCCTTTGATGTCGATTGCCTCGTAACTCAGGCGTCGCTACACTAGCAATCCTGGCAGCTCTTGGCTATCGCTCGACCGACAACTAACCCTAGAAACCTTCCAAATCTCTCAAATATGAGACACAACTCAAAGTTTGATAATACAAAATGAGGAAATCCGAGCACTATTTATCGGCTATGTTCGGATCCACCGAACCCACTTCGGAACGTCCGAACTCCCACGTGTCCATAGGCTCTTGACACCTCATGATCGGATCCACCGAACTCACTTCGGAACGTCCGAACTCCCACGTGTCCATAGGCTCTTGACACCTCATGATCGGATCCACCGAACTCACTTCGGATCGTCCGAACTCTTCGGTGCTACCGAACCATCTTCGGTCCGTCCGATCATGACCACGGTCAAAATTACACATTAAACCTTCTTAATCACCATTAATCCGTTAATTACCCAATTTGGAATTCGGGTTACTACAGAATTTAATAACTAAAATGATTAAAATGCAAGAACAAATAATCAAGAAATCAATGATTAGATTGGATGTAAATCAAATGAGAAGCGAATTTGTTGGGAATTATCAGTTCACCTACCGCTCGTGTTCAAATAATTATACTCGACTTTTACTCGTGCATTCGACGGAATTCCCTAGACTAATTAATATACTCTGTCGAGCTATATTAATACTAATCATAAACATGCAGTAATCAAGTATCCTCAATTATTTAACAGTTCACGATTGCATTACGTTCTATGAAATCCGCTAGCTTTCATCCGGGTGAATTATCACTATCGACACGTACCCAATTCCGTATATCTACTAAAATTGTAAATCCGTGGTCTATGCTATTCGATCCTATTGTCAATTATTCTATCGAAATCATTAACAACATGAAATAATCAAAGGAAGTTAGCTAGACTTCAATTGAAATAAGAAAGCGCAAAAGCATAAACAAATCACTCATAAAAACGTCGATAAATAATGTTAAACCACGAGTACGGGGTAGGATCCCCTCAAATCCCAACAAATATAGAGTTTAGCCAACCAAATTCATACTAAAAATACACAATCTATGCAAGAGAATAAAATACTGCATAATAAAATACTAAATATGACGATGGAAGATGGCTGCGACGCTTGGAATTCTCGAGTTCTTCGAAAGTCTTCCTTACTCCTAGCCTTCTCTCCCAGAAAAATTGATGAAAATATGATGAATCCTCCTCTAAGAGGCGCCCAATCTCGTGTATTAGGTTAGTGGTCTTGGATAGAGTCCATGAAAATAGAAACAAATCTCGCAGAATCTTGCTAGATCGCGTGACTCGCTAGGGCGGTAGGTTTTGACCGCTGGGGCGAGTGACTCTCGAATAAAAATCTTTAGCCTTCTCTCTAGTCTCGCTGGGGCGGCCACTTTTGACCCCCCGAGCGAGAGATCTTCTGTTAAATTCTCTTGTCCATGCTAGCTGTCTCGCTGGGGCGGTCAGTTTTGACCGCCCTAGCGAGAGGTCTTCTGTTCGAAATCCTCGGTAAGACTAGAATGCTCGCTGGGGCGGTCAGTTTTGACCGCCCTAGCGATGCTTCTTCGTTGTTGTGCCCATTTTCTGCCATATTTGGTTCCATTCCTACAAAATACCACAAAACACACGAGATCAGTCATATGCTAAATAATGCAAACAAAATGCAAGAATAAACTAGAACAACTTAATATGATGTATGAATGCGACTCGAAACCAACACTAAAAACACGTAAAAACGAGTCCTATCATAAACTATCAATAATAAATCTGAATTGTGTTCCCAAAAAATCGTGCAAATATTTTACATAATAAAAAAGATATCAAATCTTTTTGCCAAAACAATTAAAACTATAAACCAGGAAAATATTCGAGTCACGTGCATATGCGCGCCCTATACCCGCGCATATGCGTGGAATTTAATGGCTTCGGATTTGTGCCGCGCCCATATGCGCACCCTATACCCACTCATATGCGCGGAAGTCTATGTCCGTCTTATCTTCGGTGGCCCTTCTCGCACATATGCGTGCCTCATCTGGGTGCATGTGCACGAGGTCTTCTGTCCTGTTTTGTGCTTTGCTGTGCGCGGATGCTTGACTCCCCATCACTAATCATTATCACGCTTGAAAATCCACGACAACGACTCTCTTTAAACCTTCTTCCGACTATCAGCATGCCACACATGATCACATTCATATCAGACTCCCCTTCTTCAAAAAATTTGTCCTCAAATCTTGTCTACCTATACAAAAAACGAGGCAAGTTAGAAATAAAAAGAATTAAATTATCAACATGCTTACATTTGTAGGTGTTATCGCCACCGTGTTCCATCAACTCTTTGAATCCTAGCTCCATGGTTGCCTTCTCTGTCAACTCACCATCTTCAACATACATTAAATGACCAACGAATCCAAATGATAAAATATAATTAACTATCACAAATATTATATTCCTCCCCTTCTTAGACCTAGTTAACACAAATATGAAATTCATACACGTGTACGACCATAGTTCACTAGGACTAAGCGTTATATCATGCAATGAATATAGAATGAAAAATTTATTCTCTATAAACATATATTCATCATGAATGAAGTAATTATCATATTCTATCATGCACCTTTCAAAACCAACACCAACTAATATAACTCATGTAAATATGAAACACTACACGTACTATCCTTGCAATAATTTAACTCATCAAAAGAGTTTAAGTCTAATGCATGTGAACTCTTGTAGCAAACAAACCCCACTAACTTAGTAACTCGTGGGATATCAAAGTTCATAATAGGTACATGCATTTCATCATTAGTCGCCAATCCATAACAATCAAGGAATAAAGACAAACTTACACCCGGTCCCTTAACAACCAAACTTGCAACCCGTTCTACAAATTCTTGAAAACAAAACAACACAACTTTAAGGTAAGGAAGAAAGTCATATGTCATAGTTTTTGTGGTGTCAACTACTCTTACATCACGATGATTGCTCTCAACATCATATGGATCACCCCATTGCATTTTTATACCATCAACATTTGCTCGCCTCCTCATCACGACATCATCATAATCCTGAAAAGGCGACATAATAATGCTCGAGATTGAACCGGCTATATCATCACAATGAGAATAAACCACTTTGTACAAAGGTACATGAAATGACTCATGCAAGAATAAACAACTCTTTAACTCACTCTTTTGGCCCATCAAATTAATTTTTTTTCCTTTTCTTGGCCTCTTTTCCTTTCTCTTTTTCTTTCCTCTCATCATTTTCTTCTATTTTTCTTGCCATGGTCATCTCACTCTTTTGTTCACTCTTTCTTTCGACCATATTTTTTTCTTTTTCTAAGGCTATCTCATTGTTTTGAACGCTTTTTTTTTTCAGCCTCATCTCTTTTAATTTTCTTTAATTGGTCTTCCAATATTTGTTTTGGGGACAAGGTAAGTAATACAATCGGCCCTTTGTTTAGGACAAATGAGTACGTGTTGTTGAAACATCATGTGTCACTTTCTTATCGTATTGCCAAGGTCTACCCAACAAGATATGATAAGCATGCATTGGCACCACATCACACAATATCTCATCAAAATACTTACCAATAGAAAAGGACACCAAAACTTGATTGTTTACTTTCACTTCTGCACAGTCATTCAACCATTGTAGCTTATATGGTTTAGGAAGTTCTAAAGTAGGCCGATTCAACTTCTCCACCATCTCACATCTAGCTACATTAGTACAACTCCCCCCATCTATAATAACATTGCAAAGTCCTATCCTCTTTATTTGTTGCTCTACCTTTATTGCCATTTGCACCATCTCGTCTAGATCCATGTAGTGCCTAAGCTCCACTTGATCTTGAATTTTCCTGTTCAAGCCACAAAGAAAACGTGCCATTGTCGTCTCACTATCCTCCTCTATTTTTGCTCTAATTATGACTACTTCCATCTCCTTATATTAGTCCTCGACACTCTTTACTCCTTGCCTCAAAGTTTGTAGTCTCTTAAACATCTCCCATTAATAGTGGTTGGGCACAAACCTCTTCCTCATGGCCCTCTTCATCTCATCCCAAGTTTCAACGGGTCTTTCATTATATCTCCTCCTAGTGGTCACTAGTTGATCCCACCAAATTAGAGTATAGTCTAGAAATTCAACCACCGCCAACCTAACCTTCTTTTGTTCGGAGTAGTGTGACATTCAAACACAAACTCTACCATCTTTTCCAATTCTAAATATGCCTCCGGGTCAGATTTCCCAAGGAATGATGGAATTTTAATTTTAATACTACCCATATTACCATCCTCCCTATTCCCATCATTGTACCTACCCCGTTCAACTTCTCTTTTTCCTCTCCCAAATCCTCTACCTCGTCCCTTCCTACCCCAATTCTCATTTTGGCTCTCGTCATCTCCTCCCACATCATATTCCTCATCTTCTCCTCCTCTACCCACATATTTAGGCTTATACTTACTCCCACTAGCACTAACATCAAGCTTATCCAATCTCTCATGTAAGGTCTCCAACTCGGTCCTCATCATCCTAGTGAAATGCCCAAACAACGCCTCTATTTGAGCCTTAGATAACCCTTGGTTTTGAACTATCTCCTACCTCCCTCTCCATCTTATTTTTCGGACTTATACCTGCAAGAAAAAGTTAGTATAAATAAAAGATATTCCTCACCCAAGCACTCACGGTCGCTCTAAAGAAAATTCGCTCGTTTCTCCTCTCTATTTTTTCTCACTACAAATACTCACCAGTCACTCCAAAGGAGATACACTCGCACTCAAATATTCCAATCAAATTCGAAAGTTCCCTCAAGGTGCTCAAGCTTCGTATTTGGATATATCAAACAATCAAGTTCAACTTGTGAACAAATGTGATCGACTCACTTGGACTGCGTATACAAGCAATTTGAAATTTTTTTTGACTATGAGAGACTACTGAATATTACTCACCAAAGGAAATAGAATAAAATACCAACACAAATTTCTAGGAAATTTTCGGAATTTTTATAATCTTTTTTTTCTCTTGCACAAGGTTGATTTGCGCACACAAAAATTCCAAGAAAAATCTTAAAATTTCAAGATACACAGTTTGACGAAAGTCGAAGAACGATAGAACAAAAACAGATCTGGAAACAAACGAATAAATAACACTGATATGAAAATTTAAGAAAAAGATAAACTTACTTGAATTCAATGAACCTTGCTCTGATACCAAATGATGTGATTCCTCGTACGAAAATAAAGGCAAACACAATTAAAATCGAACCGTGTCTTCAATTCAAATACGAACAAGGATCGTTGTGTTGTCCCGAAATTTTGATTCAAGCAAATGCGCTATCTTCACCCTAAACTGTGTGGTTCAGTAATAAACGATCACAAAAGAACAACCGATAGTCAAACGAACCTTCAAAGAACTCGTATTTGACGATCCGCATAAGAAACGATTGACGAACGCCACAAAGTTAAAACTTTGATAAGTTTGATTTTTGCATGAAGCTAAAGCCTTGAAAAGTTTGAGAGAAAACTCAAACGTTTGTTAAACTATCAATAATAAATTTTAATTGTGCTCCCAAAATCGTGCAAATATGTTTACATAATCAAAAAGATATGAAATCTAGTTGTCAAAATAACTAAAACTCTAAACTAGGAAAATATTCGCGTCGCGCGCATATGTGCGCCCTATACCCGCGCATATGTGCGGACGTTAATGTCTTCAGATTTGCGCCGCACGCATATGCGCACCCTATACCCGCTCATATGCGTGGAAGTCTCTGTCCGTGTTATCTTCGGTGTCCCTTCTCGCACATATGCGCGCTCGTCTGGGCGCATGTACGCGAGGTCTTCTGTATTGTTTCGTGTTTTGCTGTGCGCGAATGCTTGAATATGCTTGACTCCCCATCACTAATCATTATCACGCTTGAAAATCCATGACAACGACTCTCCTTAAACCTTCATCCAACTATCAGCATGCCACACATGATCAGATTCATATCACCCTGGAAACCCAAAATGACGATTTTATCCCTGGACCTCTAAATTCCGACCCGAAGCTTACAAAACTCCTTAAAAAAATCCTAAAACATAATTATAAGCATTCTTAGATGTAACCTCGAGCCCGTTTCAAAACTTAAATGATCCGTTTTAAAACTTGGACCGAGGTCCCGGTTTTAACCCGTAATCGAACCGAAACTTAACCAAATTCTTCCCAACTCAAGTCATATCTCAAACTACTATACCAGCCCCTAAAACCTCAACTCTAGACCACCTAAGACCCTCAGTTAGTCCCGAAAAGTTGCTGGAATATTTCTTACACGAGCTAGATAGAACCTAACCGTGACCCTAACACACTTTCATCGACCCTACGCCAATACCGTTGGAACCAGACACTAACAGCCTCTCCTAGACCACCCTAGGACGGCCCAGAACCTACTGAACCCACGCACTCGGCCCCATGCATGAAGCACAGCTCGCACGCTCTAGGCTCACTCCAAACGCACATCACGACTCAACTCTCTATCCCAGGCTCGATCGACTTCGAGGCTTGTTCCAGAAATGGTCGAAAATTCCTAGGCCATGGCTCATACCGACCAAGCTCTGGTCCATGGCTTGGATCGGCCCTTACACCACCGGTTCAAACTAATCCATCGATCTCCTCACCAACGAGCCGAAACAACAAGGAACTCACTCGACTCCCTCCCAACTCGACAAGGCTTTGACTCCAGCCTAGAAAACCCTTCCTTCTCGATTTTAAAAACCCTCAACAACACAAAACATCAGCCCCCTTTCAACAAAATCATAGAAACGTGAGATGGATATAAAAGAATGCATGAACTTGAACAAAACCGAAAAAATCTCCATGCTCTAAGTTGGATCGAGAAATCCTAACACAAATGAACACATATCAGCATTATATGATGTGAATGATGCACAAATAATGGTACTTGGCATGCCTTTATGAATTATGCTTGAAAACTTGGAGGATTTTGCGTCGGGGAGGCGCCAAAGAAACGGGGGAAAAGACTTCCTGAAAACACCAGCAATGGCCGAGAGTTGTAGCTAGTTTTCTCGTGAAAAATGTTGTTGAAGGAGGGGGTGGTCGGCTGATATGTGAGGGTTAGGGTTAGGGAGTGTTTAGGGTAATAGTTAAATAGTTAACTAAAATGCTAATGGGCCCTAACTTTGATTTAAAAATATTAAATAGGTTTTGAGCCCATTAAGCTTAAAAATAGGCCCATAAAGTCCAAACACTTCCCCGAAAAATATTTCATTTTGGTAAGTCTTTGAAAATATTGCTCGAGCCGTCAAAAAGTCCTCCGTTTCGATAAAATTTGCGTACCGATTAAAATAGCTCTGGCGGGTAAAAATACAGAAAATCCCATTTCTTGAAAAATACACTTAAAATACCTTATATTAATTAATAAAAATTAATCATGTAACTAAAATAATTTTCCTGATAATTCTCTGGTCTCCAGAGTCTCTTCTCTTGTCTGTCCAGTATCTGAGTGGGTTTCTCCTCGAATGATAGGTGCGGTGTCAGATGAAGTGGCTCGTAGTTCAGCACATGCGAAAGATTCGACATGTATTTCCGCAGCATAGAGACATGGAACACATTATCAACTCCTTCTAGATTCGAAGATAATGCCATTCTGTAGGCTAGTGTACAAACTCTCTCTAGGATCTCGAAGGGTCCGATGAATCTAGGGTTGAGCTTTCCCTTCTTCTCGTGGGCGTGGTCCAGGGTTGGTAAGGTTCAGTGGGCTCGGTGGTGGCTCGGGTAGGAGTGTTCTACTTGGCTAAGAGTCCTAATGAAGGTGGGAAGGTACATGCACAAGTCTTGTGTCCTCGGGTAGGGATTTGGTTTGAGTTAGGGTCAGGGTTGGTCAGTAGTTTCCTAGATGGGTTGGCTAGGGTTTGGCTTGAGGTGGCTCAGGCATGGCTCGATTAAATTGGGAGATGGCTCGGTGTGTTTGATTTAGGTGGCTCGGGCATGGCTCGAGTAAACTGGAAGAGCCCTTGCGAGCTAGGAGTCTTGGGCGAAGAAAAGAGCTTGGGATGTTAGGGCTGTTGGGATGTTAGGGCTGTTCGCGTGGCTTGTTGCGTGGGGTAGGGCTCGGAGATGGCTCGGGTTGTTCGATAATGGGTCAATATTTGGAATTTAAAACTAAAATTGAAACCATGGGTCCACGGGTGTGGTTCATGGCTCACAAGTGTAGATTAGATAATAACAAGGTTAAGTTTAAAATTTGGGAAAAAATATTAAGTTTTGAATTTATTCGGGAATTAAACGCCTCACAAATAATTAATTAAAGAACAAAGAAAAAATTGAAAAATCTCGAATTAAGATAAATAAATTTTATGAAAAATTAGATTTAAGCTTAAATAATTATTTGGGATAAGATCATGTAATTAAAAGTAATAAAAAGATAAAATCGAGAAATTATACGTCTAGGGACAAAACGGTCTTTCTATACTTAGGAAATACGTAAAAACTTGACAGCATCCCGAAGGATCATAATGCATATTAAATGATATTTTATGATTTAAATGATTATTTTGACAAAAAAATATGATATTTTATGATTTATGGTAAAGCTGTGCAATTATTAATGTAAAAATGTTATTTTTGGAAAGTTATGATGTTTTACGCTTTTAAAAAAAATGAAAAATATTTTGAGGGATGTTAATTGACTGTGACAAAAGATATGATATATGATTTTGTCGGGATATCGTGAGGGCCAAGGCCCAGAGGACCCCGTTTATGGTACAAAGCCCTAGAGGGACCCTGACGATCGTATTTTCACGGTGAAGCCTAGTTCCCACCCCCATGGGCCATGTGGAGCTGAACACTGATCAGTCGACCAAAGGATAAAAGCTAATCACTTTCAAGGATCAAACTTCACCCAAAATGATAAAAGATTAAAAGTTTTACGATTTTTATGATTTTATGATATATGATTTATGCTTAAAAGTTTTTAAATGATTTATTTATGCTTAAAATTAATTTAAATGATTTTTTATATTTAAAAGCTATTTTAAATAAAAGTATGATTTTTTTAAATGCTTTTGATTGTATATGTATTATTTTCTATTCATGTTTCATACGTGCTGAGTCATTAGACTCACTAGGTTTGTATGATACAGGATTTGATGATATTATGGTAGACACTGAAGATTGAGTGGATCGAGTGCTACAGTACGCTCTCCAAGGACCTTTATTTTCCGCACTGGCTTGATAGATAAAAAATTTTAAAATTTAATGTTAATGACTTTATTAGGGATTTTTTTTTGCTTTATTTTATTGTTACTTGATCTTTAAAGATTGACGTAGGATTTTTTGTTAGTGGACGATTTAGAGATTTATTTTATGCAATTGAAGTTTAAAATACTAAGTTATTTTGGTCAATGAAAATGTTAATTTAGTTTGAAAGGTGATTTTCGAAGTTTATGTTTTTTTTTTTAAAAAAAAAATTTGAGGTCGTTTCAGTTGGTATCAGAGCTAGGTTTTCCCCAAAGGGTTGTATACTATCACTCCGAGAAGCTCAAGAAGTCATGCCACAAGTATGTGAGTTTTTACTGCTTTATATTTTATATGCTAAAAAATCTTTGAAATGCTTTTATAATACATCATATAAATGTTAGTTGCATGTTGCACCAAATGTTAAAAGTGGTTATGGAATTTTGATTGGGTTAATGAGGAACTTAGAGAAGAATAGGGTTCATGCACTACTTGATCTGGATTTAGGAGTTGATATTGAAAATTTTTAGGATAGAAATACAATTTTCGAGATTGTGAGGATCGAATCGAAGAGAAAATTTTAAGTTAGAGGTTTAAGTTTGAAATGAATGAGGGAAGCCAAGCTTTTTAACTATCAAGACAAGGCAAATTTCGAGGACGAAATTCCATTTAAAGGAGGGGAGGAGATTTGTAACGTCCGAAAAACCAAACCTACGTAAACTACATGCATGAAAATTACTGGAATTGCTTAATTGTTTTATATAATTGATTTTAAATGCTTGCATGATTATATGATTAAAGGTATGATTGGATAATTAAAATTGAAGGATTTTACCGGAATATTCGATAATAGGTAGGGGAAAGGAGACCGTGGACGACCAAGACAAGAATATTTATTTTTCATTAAATAATTGCAAGACTTCTTAATATGATTTTAAATGATTTAATTTTTTTCCAAAAATGTTGGAGTTCGAATAATTTTACGAGTCGAGATTGATTTTTCCTTGGAAGACGGTTTTGTGCAAACGAGGAGTTTTTAAAACATCAAAATATTATTTTTGGGAAACTAATTTTATAAACTTTATGTTTTAATTAAATAATAGTTATTGGGCCCAATTTAACCAAATTGAGTAGGCCCAATTTCTCTTATACTTGGAGGTCCAAAACCAAAGCCCATTAACTTACAATTAAATCTATAAATATGTTACCTAGACTTTCAAACATCATTCTTCAGCACCATCAGCAGCCAAAATTTCTCACTTGCACACACACACACACACACACACAAAATCGAGAATTTAGGGAGGAACGAAAGCTAGGGTTCTTCGTCGTCCGGTCATCCAACTTTGTACCCCCACTGACGATTGAATATTCGAGCATTATAAATGTAAATGTACGTTTTTTAAACTCTTTTAAACATCATACAAATCATAATATGCATGATTTAATTGTTTATGCATGAAAAATAGGTTTTTGATTATTTTAACGGTAGAATGTTTATTTTCAAAAAATATGATGATTTTATGCTTGTTTTAAAAATGATATGATCCAATGGACACGCTGCCAATGTAGGACGATATATGAATGACATATGAATTATTTGAAGTGAAAACCAGGCTGGAACCGTCGGGGTCAAGGGCTGTGTAAGGTGGCTAGAAGAATGGAGGGTTTCCTAGCAGGGTTTGGGTCATGGGGTTCAGGTGAGGGCTCGGCTGGGCCTGGGCTCGAACAGGGCTGTTGGGGGCTTGGTGAGGGACCTGTCTAGGGTTTGGTAGGGTCCTAGCCATGGCTAGTCAGTTAGGAAGAGTCCATGATCGGATGGACTCTTCACTTACATGTATTCGGCGCAGCCGAGTGCTGCAGCCTTCGAAGGGTTTTAGGGCTGCTCTAGGTCATCCAGGAGGTGGCTTAGGGTGTTCCAGAGAAGGCCAGAAAGGTTGGGATTCGAGGGTGGCTTGAGCAAGAGTCCTAGCTGAAGTAGGAATTCATAGCGCCTTGGAAGAGCTTTAGCATGCGGCTGCTGTTCTGGAATCAGGCGGCTCGCTGCATGGGTACATGGCTTGGTTGGGCCTGGGCGTGGTCCAGGGTCGGTAAGGGTCAGATGGGCTCAGTGGTGGCTCGGGTAGGAGAGTCCTAGTTGGCTAAGAGTTCTAGTGAAGATGGGAAGGTACATGCACAGGTCTTGTGTCTTCCGGCAGGGATTGGGGGTGAGTTAGGGTCAGGTTCTAAGGGTCAGGGTTTGTCAATAGGGTTCCTATATGGGTTGGATAGTGTTAGGCGTGAGGTGGCTCGGTCATGGATTGAGTAAATTGGGAGATGGCTCGGTGTGTTTGATTAGGGGTCATATTTCGAATTTAATGAAAAAAGATCGGAACCATGGGTCCACGGGTGTGGTTCATAGCTCACAAGGGTATATTAGGTATTAAAAATGTTATGTTTAAAATTTGGGAAAAAAATATTAAGTTTTGAATTTATTCGGGAATTAAACTGAAACGTCCTGCCCTTTTTATTACTTTTAAAGTACTAGAATTTTTTTTTAAACCTCACATAGCATCGGCCGAATCATTAAATATTTTGGAACCATTTTAAAAGTAAAACAACCAACAACTTTACTAAATCTAAAAATAACATTTGAAAAGTATAGCCCATACTATAACCTCTCAAAAATCACTCATACATAAATTGTCGTAAAAAAAATATCTTTAACATCACTTAAAATTATGAATCATGACTAGTGCGGAAAACTAGCGTCGGTCCTCGGGTTATGTGCACCTTCAGTCCAGTCAGATCAACCATCAAGACCTCCATTATCATATTCATAATCAATATCACCTGCATCAATCACACCTACTGAGTCTAAAGACTCAACACGTCATATCCTTGATAACGAGTAATACGTAATACAGTTAACATATAACAGTGAAAAATACTTGTACTTAAAATATCATTTTCGTGAAGATGCATAAACATAAATATTTTCATAAACATTTTCATGATGCATAAAAACATTTTCATAAAAACATAAACATATTCAAATTAATATTCGTATGCATATCCATATTCGTATCCGTATTCGTATTCGTATTCATGTTCGTGCTTGTTGAATTCAGATCGTGATTGTGACTCGTATTCTTAAACGTATTGGGCGATGGATCCATCTATAGAAACCACAGTACTGGGCGGCGGAGACACCAGCAACACTCTCACCGGTCAACTGGGCCTTGGCCTACATATTAACATATTCGTATTCGTATCACGTATTCGTATCCGTATCCGTATCCAAGGAAACACGATCGTCGGGCTTCCACTGGGACCATAACCCTCACGATATTTCCAACATGTAGTAGTCACAATCCCTTCACATCCTTCAACATGTTATCATCACTTAATAAAAATCATGTATATACATATCGTCTTATTTTTTAAACCAAGCATGCAACATGTTTTTTAAATGTCAAATATTAAACCATAAAAATCCATGAACATTTAAAATAAACGTTCTAACATATAAAAATCATAAAAAAACATAAACGTTTTAAAATAAACATTTTAACATTTTAAAAATCCGTAAACATTTAAAATAAACGTGTTAACATCTTAAAAATTCATAGACATCCATAATCATGAAAAATAATCATATTAGCATATAAAATAGCATTTAGGACACTGCCATTACGTTTACTAATTTCTAGGTGTAAAAAGACCGTTTTACCCCTTGATGTAAAATTTCCCGTTTTTGACATTTTCTTAATTTTATTGACTCTAATATGTCCCAAATAATTATTTAAGCCTACATGAATTTTCTCATATTTTTATTTAGCCTAATCGAGGACTTTTAAATTAATTTTTAAATGTGACGTATTAATGCGTTTTAATCCCGAATTAAACCAAACTTTAATATAAAATTCCCAAATTAAAAACTTAGACTTATAATAATTATTTAAGCTTAATACTAATTTTTCATAATTTTATAAAGCTTAAACTAGGCGTTTCAATTAATTCGTTAATTAGTGTTTCGTGCGGCGATTAAATCTCGAATAAATCCAAAACTCGTTATTTTGATCCCAAATTTTAAACATAATATTTTTATTATTTATTCTACCCTTCCAAGTCGTAAGACACCCCCGTGGACCCTTGGATTTAGTTTTAGCTTTATTATTTTCGTTTTTTGACACCTTATCGAACACACCGAGTCATCTCCTAATTTACTCGAGCCATGCCCGAGCCACCTCGAGCCAAACCCTAGCCAACCCCTCTAGGCATCCTCCTGAACCATTAGAACCCATTGGACCTGACCCTAAGCTCCAAAACCGAAGCCATACCTAAGCTGCAGAAACAGCCCAAAAACCCACCGTTGAGCAAACGAGACATACATGCTTCTAACCACTTCATGCTTAAACCGACTCGAACCGGATCCGAACCAGGCCCTAGACGTTACCCTTAGACACAAATTAAGACCATGGTTAAGTCCCTTTTTACTCAGAACCATCACCTAAGTCCCAAAAATCAGAAACGTTACAGCCCCTCATGTGAGGCCAATTTCTGTGCAGCTTTCGAGTTTCTAGTTCCAGCGCTCTACCCGACCATCCAGCCCATGAACCACCACCACAAGACTAACCCTATGACCCTAAGGCACTACCATAACCACTGCCCCAGGCCCTGGAACGACCCAAGCCCCTAAAACTGAAACCACAAAATAGCTGCAGAAACACAGCCGAGAAGACCCACTTAGCAAGGGCTCTTGTTTTCTTGCTTAGCCACCTAACCAACGGACCAGACCTTGAACCAGACCCTCAAGCACCCTCCTAGGACCCTAAATAGTCGACCTAGCCCAGCCCATAGCCCCCTGGCCGAGCCTTTCCTCCCTGCACAAGCAAAAACACCCTGCACATGATTTCCCTTGGGCTCTCGGGTGGAGTCCTAGCTTGCTAGGACTCCTCCCAAGCCCCTGCTTTTCGAGTCCTAGCATGGCTAGGACTCTTCCCTTGACTCAACCACGTCCCTATCTAGCCCTGGTACCAAGCCGAACCAAAGCCCAGCCACAAAACCCAACAGTCGAACCCCTAAGCTCACAACCCATACCAGAATTCAGTCCAGCTTGTTTAATTCACATGTGCAGCATTATGGTGATGTTCTAGGGCACTAAACTCATATAAAACAATGCTTGATCATAACCTATATCATGGCAGCCCCTTAACACATACAAAACATGATTTTTGAAATAAAAAACACAAGTTTAAAACACATATGCATGAAGTTACGAAAATTCAACGTGTGTGCCATGTTTTTCCTCAAAAATTATGCAAAAACAATTACTATGGTGTGATGACGAGTAAAAGGAGAATATGACGTGCCTTTGCGTAATTTACGCACGAAAATCCGTTGACGACGAAGAACGGAGGGACACCTTGGCTTGAACTTTTTTTTGAACCTTCGAAATTTCTTCTTCAAATTAGTGATGGTGTGTGCCGTGTGCTATGGTGAGATTGGGGGAGAATTTCAGATTTTTCAAAGGAGTGGGTGGCGTGAATTGTGATGCTAGGGGTAGGTTAATTAAGATATTATATCTTAATTAGTTCACTAACTAGGCTTTAGGTCTATTAAGCCATTAAATTAGGCCATTAGCCTAATTAGGACATAAATAAAATTTAACCAAAGTTTTTGTTTAAATAAATTTGTGAATTTATTACCCGGGTTGCCAAAACGTTTATATTTTTGTTGAAAATCCAACACTGATAAAAATCTACGTCCCGGCGTATTAAATTCACCTCACAACCCCTCATTTTAAAAAATACTAAAAAGCATCAATCATATTTTAAAAACAATTATTTATTAAAAACATTTTCTATTTTTCAGCCCTCGGTCTCCGTTCCTCGATCGCAACTCGAATAACCTTTAAAAATACATTTTAATACAACCATGTAGAAAAGTATATTTTAAACATGCAATTATGCACAACATAATTAATCTATGCAATTAAAACATTTAATTAAAATACAAGATAATTTAATAATTGCATGCATGTGGTTCGCGTGGACCTTTAAATTTTGGGGACGTTACAATCTTCACCCCTTAAATTGAATTTCGTCTTCAAAATTCGCTTATCTTTAATAACCCAAATTTCAAACTTAATTCTAGTATCCCAATTGAATTTTCCTTCTAAATCCTTATTTGCTATTTCGCAACTTAAAACGACTCATTATGACTTAATGATGTTACTATTATAACCCCGAATTTCAATTTTTCTTACGATTCCCAATATCAAAAAGATGGATGACCATACTTATCTTATATTATTTCTCTTATATTATACCTAAAATATTAATCAACCTAACAATTTCAATCTTAAAAGTCCCAAACGCATCCGCTAACGCTTAGATTTTCAAGCCTAATATCGATTCATTCTTAAAAACCCTTGACTAACATTCCATATAACGTTATAACTTAAGATATCCCAATGTTCTAAATATCCTTACGAGCCCAAATCATCAAAAATTCTTAGTATTTAACCCATTCACTTCCCTCTTATTGCTAAACTAGTTCCCAAATTCTTTAAGAATTGCAAAATTACTTCTTAATTTCCTCAAAATTTATCCTAATTGGTCCTTAATTTCAAAATTCCTAAAACTAATCCATAAGTTATTGGCGTTCTTAATTTTCTTCTATAGGTTTCCCATATCATAATTTCAAAAAATTACACTTATTTACCAAAAAATCAATTTCTATAACCAATCTTACCTTACATCAAACTTATAAATCCAAATTTATATATTTTCTTACTTCCAAAGATAATCGCAGTCCTCGAATAATTATTACTTATGTCTAATTCCCAAAAATTAATTCAACTATTAACCATGTATCATAAATATTTTCTTAGAACATCTACGTGTCCCAAAGCATTCATAATATTCATGATTAACTTATAGCCCAAAAAGTAGAACGTCGATACTAAAACCCAAAAATCAACATAGTCCAATTCCACCACGAAACCAACATGCGTTAAAATCAAATAATTTTTTTTTCGTTTCATATCATATCACGTATAAAAATTCCAAAGCATAAAAATCATATATCCTCATAGAGCTTAAACATGTGACCTAAACATATAATTCATGTCATCATGCAGGTAACAACATATTAAATTATCTAAAGCATGTAAAACTTACAAATTGAGGCTTGACGACTGAACTTCCCGGCACTGATGGTGGCACAACCCTTAACAGAACCATTGCTCTGATACCAACTGAAACGTCCTGCCCTTTTTATTGCTTTAAAAATACTAGAATGTTTTTTTTAAAACCTCACATAGCATCGGCCGAATCATTAAATATTTTGGAACCATTTTAAAAGTAAAACAACCAACAACTTTACTAAATCTAAAAATAACATTTGAAAGTATAGCCCATACTATAACCTCTCAAAAACCACTCATACATAAATTGTCGTAAAAAAATTATCTATAACATCACTTAAAATTATAAATCATGACTAGTGCGGAAAACTAACGTCGGTCCTCGGGTTATGTGCACCTTCAGTCCAGTCAGATAAACCATTAAGACCTCCATTATCATATTCATAATCAATATCACCTGCATCAATCACACCTAGTGAGTCTAAAGACTCAACACGTCATATCCTTGATAACGGGTAATACGTAATACAGTTAACATATAACAGTGAAAAATACTTGTACTTAAAATATCATTTTCGTGAAGATGCATAAACATAAATATTTTCGTAAACATTTTCATGATGCATAAAAACATTTTCATAAAAACATTAACATATTCAAATTAATATTCATATGCATATCCATATTCGTATCCGTATTCGTATTCGTATTCATGTTCGTGCTTGTTGAATTCAGATCGTGATTGTGACTCGTATTCTTAAACGTATTGGGCGATGGATCCATCTATAGAAACCACAGTACTGGGCGGCGGGGACACCAGCAACACTCTCACCGGTCAACTGGGCCTTGGCCTACATATTAACATATTCGTATTCGTATCACGTATTCGTATTCGTATATGTATCCAAGGAAACACGATCGTCGGGCTTCCACTGGGACCATAACCCTCACGATATTTCCAACATGTAGTAGTCACAATCCCTTCACATCCTTCAACATGTTATCATCACTTAATAAAAATCATGTATATATATATCGTCTTATTTTTGAAACCAAGCATACAACATGTTTTTTAAATGTCAAAGATTAAACCATAAAAATCCATGAACATTTAAAATAAACGTTCTAACATATAAAAATCATAAAAAAACATAAATGTTTTGAAATAAACATTTTAACATTTTAAAAATCCGTAAACATTTAAAATAAACGTGTTAACATCTTAAAAATTCATAGACATCCATAATCATGAAAAATAATCATATTAGCATATAAAATAGCATTTAGGACACTGCCATGACGTTTACTAATTTCTAGGTGTAAAAAGACCGTTTTACCCCTTGATGTAAAATTTCCCGTTTTTGACATTTTCTTAATTTTATTGACTCTAATATGTCCCAAATAATTATTTAAGCCTACATGAATTTTCTCATATTTTTATTTAGCCTAATCGAGGACTTTTAAATTAATCTTTAAATGTGACGTATTAATGCGTTTTAATCCCGAATTAAACCAAACCTTAATATAAAATTCCCGAATTGAAAACTTAGACTTAAAATAATTATTTAAGCTTAATTAATTAGCGTTTCGTGCGGCGATTAAATCTCGAATAAATCCAAAACTCGTTATTTTGAGGGTAAACTCCTCAAAAATCCCCAAAAGCAAACAAAAATGTTTTTTCAGTCCCCATGTCAGAAAAAATCGTTTGAAACTCCCCGACCCATTTTAATATATGTTTCAGGTCCCTAAATGGCATGAAGTTACATTTTTGCCCTTGATATTTTTTGAAAACCCTTAAACAGGCTTTGTATTTATTTTTTTCCCCTTCTCTCTTGTATCTTCCCGACATCTCCACTGTGAATCGAAGGAAAACATTGGCAAAAGAAAGCGAGCAACAGAGAGACAAAATGGGTAAAACACTTGAGTACAAGAATCCGAAGAAGAGTATAGAAGCAAAGGAGAGAAGGACGAGTAAATCACCACGAAAGAAGATAGTGAAGAAAGTTGTGAAAGAGAGAAAGCAGAGAACGCGGAAATCAGGTCTGTATATTTCATTTATTTTGTTTCGTAATTTTGGTTCTTTTTATGACAGTGAGCGCTCGAATTGTTTTCCCATTGATTAGGCACATTTATCCTCAATTTCTAGGGTTCTCTTTTGATATTGTTCTGAACTTGGTTATTTAATTATATTGCATAATTTCTGAAGATTGCAGATGAAGTTTATAAATCATGTTAAAAAGTGACGGCTTTATGAACCAATTATCCCCAATGACGACGTTATTTTGTGGAAACAGTGATATGATTGATAGTTCATCGACTCTCTGTATTTGTGTATATATTTACCCTAGATTCTTTGTAAAAAAAAAAATTCAGGTTCTGATATATAAATATATATAAATATATATATATATATATATATATATATATATATATATATCAGAGATAGATTCCTTATCTTGTTCTCATTTTTTAATGTAGAGTTTGTTGTTGAGAAGAACCTTGTTGAATCTGGTGATCAGCAGAAGGATGAAAATGAATTATGTTCAAAGCTACTTTCACGTTGTTCCCCCCATTTCTTTAAATTCGTGATGAAAAAATTGAAGCCTGTCTTAGGTGAGCAACAAATTGGGCGGATAAAATATACGCCTTTTGCGAAGTGGATCGATATTCCTGCCCTTGGGATAAGTAGTTCAAGAATTGATTATATTCTCAATAGATTTCAGTTTGATTCGTGCTCGTTAGTTGTTGGTGAAGATATCTCAATACCTTTTACTTCAGCGGATTTCTCTCTTATTCTCGGGCTGTGTTATGTTGGACAACATGTTGATTTGGACCTGAAAGTGGATTCCAAATTTTTGTCTCGTCATTTTGAAGGAAAAGTGACGAATGCCAGACGTGCAGATATTTTTAAAAAACTTAGTTCACTTGCTGCCAGTGATGATAGCAGTGAAGTCGATGATTTTGTTCGTTTTTTTATCTTGTTTGTTTTCAACTGCATAATATTTCCAACTTGTAATTATTCAATCCCTGCTTTTATTTTCCCTTATCTCGATGACCTTTCGACTTTTTCGAGTATGCTTGGGGAGATGCTGCCTTCCGATTTTTGTGCCGAGGTTTACGTGACGTCGGAAGTAAAACCTATTTAGACGGAAGCACTGTTGGTTTAATGGTTAGTATTGTGTTTTATTTTTATGAAACACAATTTTGTTCTTAATAATTTTGCGATTTTCTTATTTGTTTTAGGCGTGGGTATATGAGAGGGTTCCAGTCTTAGGAGTGTGCACCGGTTTACATGTTTCCCCTCGGTTGTTTCGATGGGTGGAAAGCAAGATTCCATTGAAGTTTGTTGGAGCTGAATCAATATTGAATTCCATAGATTCAACCCAAGTTGGTCTTATTTCATCCGAGTATATTTCAAGTAATCTCGCTTTGTAAATATAATGGATGGATGAACTGACAGGAAATTTTATTTTTTTGTACTGTTGAACAGGTTCTACCAATTGTACCATTTTCTGAGGAGAGGGAGTTGTTGGACATAAAACATGCAACTGAGCTGGAAAATGGTAGATCTCAAGTGAGAAAATTTGTAAAAATTTTAAAAAAACAAAAGGATGAACTGAAAATGTTGAAAATGAAATGTGTTGAACTAGAGCGAGAAAGTATTTTACATGTAGCCACAAGATCATTGTTTTCTAAGAAGAACGATGAGATTATTGATTTAAAGTTGGAGGATGTTGAGCAGAGTGATAAATCATTGGATGAGATTATTGAGGAACACTGGGAGGAGGCTAGGCAGCTTCATAAAGAACAGGCTGCTGATTCTGCAAAATATGTAGCTCATAATTGTGATGATGCTATTGACGTAATGGTGAAGAATGTTGTTGCTGATTTGCATAAAGAAAACCATGAACCGAGGGTAGCTGATTCTATGAATTTTTCATGTAATAAAGAGCATAACGAAGTGAAAAGAACTGATTCTGGAAATCCTTCAGCTGATAATATTGCAATTGTACCTAATGCAAATTTGATGATGCATAATGTTGATGTTGATTTGGAGATAGAAAACAACAAAGTATTAGGCCCTGAATTTGCAACCGCTTCATTTGATGAAAATAATTATGTGTTTGGTCGAAATAGCGGGAGTGGAACAATTGACGATGATGATAATGATGCTGGCAGTGGAATTGGTACTTCAGAAGTGCCGAAGATCACCCTTTTTCAATCTTCAATTGTAGATACCGTGAGGACTAGGGATGATCGTGTGAAAAAGAGAAAACCCACGAGTTTTGTGACTCCAACCAGCTCTATACCAAAACGGAAGAGGCGTTCCAAAAAACAGGTTTTCCGATCAATGTTGCACAATTAATTCCCCGAATAGTTACTTTTATCTCAATAATATGTCAATTTTCTTATTTATACCACGGCTAATCTTTTTTGCATCTTATATTAAAAATATATTGCAACATAGGAAAATTATTTCCAAGATGTTGACGAGGGAAATAGTCCTCTTAAGACTTGCATGTTGAAATTCAAAGGTAGAAGCGATTTTTGTGGGAGTGAAGAAATTTCTGTAGAACAGAGGAAGTTGTTGACAGAATTCCTGAATAGTGAAGAATTGGAGTATGTATATCTTTGATATTTTATTTTTGTTCATAATAATTTTTTGTCAATGTTTGTAATGAATTTTGTATTCTATTCCTGTAGTGTTACAATTTGGATGGATGAGCATATTTGTTTGACTGGACCAGTGTTTTGTGACTTCTTGTTTCGTGAGCTCGTCAGTGGCATTATGATAGATGTGTACATGAGAATAATGCAAAAGAAAATATGGATTACGGATTTGAGACTTACTGTATGGACACGTTGGTACAGGTGCGATTGAAATTGAATTCTTGTTCAACTTATTGAATTATAGAGAATGAGTATATATATATTTTTTATTTGTAGAAGGAAGTGCTGGAAGCTTTGGTACGATACGGTAAAAGGAGACGTATAAGCAAGACAGAGTATGGAAATTTCATTGGTAGGCTGACATCCACGACGCGAGAGAAGTTGAATGACCTAAACGAAGATCTTTTTAGAAGATTCAAGTATATCATTTTTCCAATTAATGACAGATTTCATTGGTATTTGCTAGTTTTCAAAGCATCTGAAGGGAAATTCCTACTTTTCAATTCACTTCACGATCCATTTTCAGTTGGGACTGCTAAAGTAATGGTAAGTCTGACAATATTATATTCCAACAATAGTAATGATTCCAGTGTCGATCAATTTTATTTATTGCAGGCACGTTTTTTGAGTGTTTGTGTGTCACATATATCCGGATTCACCATAGGCAATGATGAGGTTTTGAGACAACGATGTCGTCAACAAGGTACATCTCTGGATTGTGGCGTTTATACATGCATGTGGATAGAGTGTCTCTGTTGAGCTACTGAAGAAATTTGGGCATATGAACAAGATGTAAAGATGGACACTTATCGAGCCCGTATTGCCGCCACTATAATTTCTGATGGTAATGGACTATTGAAAAATACATTTGTTTAGTATAGAAGATGTTTAAACTTGGGCTCCCTTTTGTGTTAATTTGAGATTTTGTGTTGTTGCCTCTTTTGTACTGTTGACAAACATATGATGGTGAAAAATTAGTAATCTAAAGACCATGTCCTCCTTTTCTAAAATATTGGCGCAAAGAAACAGAAATACAGTACACTTTGTTTATTAAGGAGCACCTCATTAACCAATTTGTGGTACCATTGTCCTAAAAATGAGCACCACGTCGACGACCATGCGTCCATGTACTAGTTGTGCGCCCATGAATTCCTTTTCTAAAATATTGGCGCAAAGAATCAGAAATACAGTACACTTTGTTTCTTAAGGAGCACCTCATTAACCAATTCGTGGTACCATTGTCCTAAAACTGAGCACCACGTCGACGATCATGCGTCCATGTACTAGTTGTGCGCCCATGAATTCCTTTTCTAGAATATTGGCGCAAAGAATCATAAATACAGTACACTTTGTTTATTAAAGAGCACCTCATTAACCAATTCGTGGTACCATTTTCCTAAAATTGAGCACCACGTCGACGACCATGCGTCCATGTACTAGTTGTGCGCCCATGAATTCCTTTTCTAAAATATTGGCGCAAAGAATCAGAAATACAGTACACTTTGTTTATTAAGGAGCACCTCATTAACCAATTCGTGGTACCATTGTCCCAAAACTGAGCACCATGTCGGCGAACATGCGTCCATGTACTAGTTGTGCGCCCATGAATTCATTTTCTAAAATATTGGCGCAAAGAATCAGAAATACAGTACACTTTGTTTATTAAGGAGCACCTCATTAACCAATTCGTGGTACCATTGTCCTAAAATTGAGCACCACGTCGACGACCATGCGTCCATGTACTAGTTGTGCGCCCATGAATTCTTTTTCTAAAATATTGGCGCAAAGAATCAGAAATACAGTACACTTTGTTTATTAAGGAGCACCTCATTGACCAATTTGTGGTATCATTGTCCTAAAATTGAGCAGCACGTCGACGACCATGCATCCGTGTACTAGTTGTGCGCCCATGAATGAATGTTAGATAACATGAATCAACATTTATGTAAATTGAATACATTTGTTTAATATGAATCAATATTGTGTAACATGAATCCCTAATATGAAACATGATTCCATATGTTTATAACTAATCAATGTTAGGTAACATGAATCAATGTTAAGCAACATTCATCATTGTTAGTCAATATGTTTATTGTTAGTGAATGTTAGATAATATGAATAAACATTTATATAGCATGATTCGATATGTTAGTATGACTAGATGCTAATTATATAATGGTTTTTATAAATCTTTGATAGTCGGTAGAAATTAAAATCAAATAAATATTTTTTTATTAGATCATTTTATATAATATGATAATTATAGAAACGGCTCGAGATAATTATATAAATAAATCATGCAAGCATTGTCGGCTAAGTGTACACCATATCTATCCATATTTATCTTTGACTTATCCTTATATTATATATCACATGTTTATCATATCATGTTTACCAAACTATGCCTAGGTGTACACCATATCTATCTATATTTGTAAAACAAAGGTACATAATATCCGAATTACGGGATAATAATTCCTTTATGAAGCACTACAGTGACTATTATCTAGTAGTAAAGTTTAAAAATGGAGCACCATTCACAATGACCAAATTACACATTCATACTAGAGAAAAAAACAAAAACATCACCTTCATTCTACTATTTTGCCCGTCACAAAAGTTGTACACAACTTTGACTCTGAAAAGTTTTGAACATAGACCACAACATCAATTTTCGGTTCGATTCCCTTCTCAACTATCTTCACTTCACTTCTCTTCCTTCTGTAACAAGACACGACTTCCATTGTTGCTGAATGGAGTTCAAGGATGCACCCGAATGCCAATGTGGCTATGGAAAAATGACTTTACGAGAAGCTGGGCCACGAGCTACCCGTCCGGGAAAGTATTACTACATTTGCCCTCGAGAGCTATGACACCGTAATCGGTTTTACTGGTGTGATGAATACCACGGCCAAGTACTTGAAGAAAATACATCAAAATCCAACATCAGTACACCTATGAAAACAACGTTCAGCTACTCGAAATCTGCCTCTTCATCGACACATGGTTTTCCACCACATGATGATAACGTTCTCTCTGATAAGAACGACAACATGGCCAACAATATGGAAGGAATTTGTTGTTGTTTCGGTTGCACATGTTTTTTAATTGCAAGTTTTCTCATGGTAGCTCTTGTGTTTGTTTTAATATCCAAGTGAAATGGTCATCACGGACAATGTGTTATTATGCTTTGCATGCTTCAATAATGTTTGTATTAATGTCTAGGTGAATTGCGAAATATTTGTACCAGAATTTTGGCAATTGTATGCCATATCGATACATATATGATACTAGATTCAGCCTATTTTGTGCTACATTTTTTCCCCCATCTCATTACAAACCAGAAAAATGGACAACAAACAATCACCACATGTACCAGTAGGTGTCCCGAACACAATAACACACACATATTATAGGAGCATCCAAATTCCAACTTCATGAAATATTTGTACCGGAATTTTGGCAATTGTGTGCCATATCGATATTATATGATACTAGATTCAGCCTATTTTGTGCTACATTTTTTCCCCATGTCATATAATCGGTGACAATGAATACAAACTAGAAAATGGACAACAAACAATAAACCACATGTACCAGAGTAGGTGTCCAGAACACAATAATATACACATATTATACGAGCATCCAAATTCCAACTTCATGAAATATTTGTACCAGAATTTTGGCAACTGTGTGCCATATCGATATATATATATGATACTAGATTCAGCCTATTTTGTGCTACATTTTTTTTCCCATGTGATATAATCAGCCACAATGAATACAAACCAGAAAATGAACAACAGACAATCAACCACATGTACCAGTAGGTCCGGAACAACATACACCAGTGGAAGAAAAATCATTCAGAAATATTATTGGATCATACAACAGTGGCGGTCCAGAACAACATACACCAGTGGAAGAAAATACATTCAGAAATATTATTGGATCATACAACAGTGGCACAACATCATTATGAAACTGAACAACAAATTGTATACATTACAAAGACAATACATGAAATGTGACAACAGAAATCAGATTCAACAAATCATATAACACCTGACAACTCAACACAAACAGTATGCAAAAACACAATAATCAACTCAAGGCTACACTGCCAATGCTGCCTCTGGAACGGGTGTGTCTCCTCTTGTGCACATCCAAAATTGAATCCATTGTTGTCCTTTTCCTGTACAAATGAGCAAATTTGTATCAACTTCAAGAAAATAACAAATGAAAATGATATTGGAAATGGTCAACGAAAAGTGAACAAATTTCTACGAGCACCATTCGAACAAAACCAAAAAGACAAAATAAGCTAGTTTATAGCTACTTTGCAGCTTCTTCGGTTGTGTCCTCGTACATGACAACGACTACACTTTGACCGACGTGATTGAATTTGGGATGGTATTCTTTGAGTCTTTCTACGCCCTGGCTGACTACGCACATCAGGAGCATTGATTACATATCCTTCATCGCCATTAAACTCATACATTTCAAATGTCGGTATGGGATTAATAATGCCCTTGTATGTTTGACGATACATATCACTTTTGAAAAATTTATCACAGAAGGCGTATACCAACATTGACTTCGATTCTATGGCAGCACAAGCATGTTTGCAAGGGAGCATATGGATCTGCCAAGCTCTACATGAACAAGTCCATTCATTCAAATCAACGGCACATGTTTTATCACAATCAACTACTTCAAACTTCCAACAACATGAACGGTGCACTCTCAAGGTGCGAGATTCAATGTATGTGCTCAGAACAGCCTTCTCCTTTGCTGGGCTTAATTCTTTCACCATGCCTAATGTTTCTTCGTGTCGTCGGTGCATCATATTCATTATTTGCACACGTATATGGTCAACCATAGAAACAACAGGGAGATAACGAGCTGGTTTAACCCAATTATTCCAACATTCAGCGATGTTATTATTTATAACACCCCAACGATTTCCACGAAACAAAGCATTAGCCCAACTTTCAGGCTCAGACTTTTGAATAAATGCTATTGCAAGTGGCATTGACTCGAAGATATTATTTATGTGCTGTGAAACTCATGTTGTGATGGGGCATAGGCAGCTTTTTTGAATACCGACGACCAATGTTTTTTGTTATGTAGAGGATAACTTCGCAACACCTGTAATGACAAAAAGACAAGTAATAAATTTTTTTCTTATAACTGTACATAAATTATAACTATTTAATCATATAATACACACAGAAAACATTAATTAAGTACTAACCGTCTTCACAAAATTATCGACCAAGTGCCTCAAACAATACGCATGATGACTATCCGGAAACAAAAGTTGGATAGCCTTGATAATCCCAGGATGTCTGTCTGAGAAAAAAGTGAATTTGTCGAATCCAATGGTATGATGCGTAAGTATGATACATCTCAAATGATAACAAAACCATTCCCAATTAGAATCATTCTCCGCATCTACTACAGAATATGCTAAAGTGAAAAGATCGTCATTGGCATCCTTTGTCACAGCAAGTAGCATACTTCCTTTGTATTTAATTTTTATGTGAGTGCCATCCAAAAATATCAACGGTCTACAACCAGTAGCAAAACCAACTGCACAAGCATTAAAACAAATGAATAATCGTTTAAACTTATTGTTCACCGGATCTATCTCACATTCAGCAACACTACCAGGATTTGTTTCTCTAACGGCTTGGCAATACCATCTCAATCTATCGTAGCAGCCCTTTTCTGAACCGTGAATATCATGCATCGCTATTTCCTTGCCCTTACACACCTTTCGATAACCTATCTCTACTCCATAGTCCCTATGTAAATCCCTCATCATTAAACAAGGACGATAAGAAGGCTCTCCCCTCAATTTATCCTTCAATACATTAGCAACCCAAGCTGCATCAGCTCTAGGATGCCCTCTACTACGTAAATTATACTCCCCACACGAGTGTTGTAAATTGCATTTTCTAATCCCAAATAGATTGTCTGCTTTATGTCGAGAAGCATAAATCCTCCATTTACAACTTTTTACACTACAAATAGCGATAATCTTTTCTCGATCATTTTTTTTATATAAATATGAACGTCTGGTAGCAATTGAATACTTTTTAATATAGGTCCTACATTCTGCAGCATCCTTGAATATTTGCCCCTCGCCTCGGATGCAATGAAACCAAGCGTCAATGGAATTTTGTGCGGGGGCATCTTCGAACTTGTTATCACTACTGGAATGTCTGTCATCTTCCTCAACCCTTACCAATATCATAACCATATATTCAGTAATAAATATGTAAAAACTAAGTTTTCTAATGGAAAACAATAGTACTACAATAGATACTGAAAATTTGGGCATCAATTTAATTACTCAAATGGAAATAATGACACAAAAAAGACTACTGCTTCAATTAGTCGAACACATACACAATACAAAACCACAGTATTCTTATCTTCCAGGATTATCACTAAAAAAAGCGTGCAATATGAACAAATAATACTTACCAATATAACACAACATACTCTATGGAACAAAATAACGATACTACCTCTCCACAGATTTTCCACCTCCAATCTGCTCTTTTCTCTCTGCCAACAGTTCAATCAGTGTAAGCTTCATACACATATGAAGATGGATCATATTAAGCACATCATCATCATCGTTCAACGTCACGTACATCTTATGTTGGGGAGCTAGGTATCGCAGAGTAATAGATTCAGCATTAATCTCCTCGTTTTTTTCCCAAGACTAGCAAAAATATCAAACAAACTACACCCACTGAAAATCGAAATCACAAAGAGTTGGTTATTGAACTTGCAGGTACCAAGAAACTCAAGATTTGATGATGACCCAACTCCAGCAAATTCCATTACACAGCAAGGTAAAAGGACAAAAGGGACGAGAGATTGCAGAAAAATAAGAGATATTGGGTGCAAAGTTTACTCTTGTTTAGTCGTTGAAAGGATTTTGCCACAATTTTTTCCAACCATTTTCATCGGCAATGGGAAGATCAGAGTGTTTAAGGGTTGATGATAATGAGAGTCGACCAATTTGGGTTTCTTGGGAAAGATTTACATTTTTTAAACTTGCCCATATAAGGGTATTTACGGTTTTCAAAAAAATTTGAGGGCACCATGGTAAATTGTTACCAATTAGGGACCTAAACTCCACAAGGAAAGATGTCAGGGACTTAAAACATACCTGACATGGGGATTGGAAGCAAATGTATGTTTACTTTTAGGCATTTATGAGCAATTTGCCGTTATTTTGATCCCAAATTTTAAACATAATATTTTTATTATTTATTCTAGCCTTCCAAGTCGTGATCCACCCCCGTGGACCCTTGGATTTAGTTTTAGCTTTATTATTTTTGTTTTTTGACACCTTGTCGAACACACCGAGTCATCTCCTAATTTACTCGAGCCATGCCCGAGCCACCTCGAGCCAAACCCTAGCCAACCCCTCTAGGAATCCTCCTGAACCATTAGAACCCATTGGACCTGACCCTAAGCTCCAAAACCGAAGCCATAAGCCCAAAAACCCACCGTTGAGCAAACGAGACATACATGCTTCTAACCACTTCATGCTTAAACCGACTCGAACTGGACCCGAACCAGGCCCTAGACGTTACCCTTAGACACAAATTAAGACCATGGTTAAGTCCCTTTTTACTCAGAACCATCAACTAAGCCCCAAAAATTAGAAACGTGACAGCCCCTCATGTGAGGCCAATTTCTGTGCAGCTTTCGAGTTTCTAGTTCCAGCGCTCTACCCGACCATCCATCCCATGAACCACCACCACAAGACTCACCCTATGACCCTAAGGTACTACCATAACCACTGCCCCAGGCCCTGGAACGACCCAAGCCCCTAAAACCGAAACCACAAAATAGCTGCAGAAACACAGCCGAGAAGACCCACTTGGCAAGGGCTCTTGTTTTCTTGCTTAGCCACCTAACCAACGGAGCAGACCTTGAACCAGACCCTCAAGCACCCACCCTAAATAGTCGACCTATCCCAGCCCATAGCCCCCTGGCCGAGCCTTTCCTCCCTGCACAAGCAACAACACCCTGCACATGATTTCCCTTGGGCTCTCGGGTGTTGTCCTACCTTGCTAGGACTCCTCCCAAGCCCCTGCTTTTCGAGTCCTAGCATGGCTATGACTCTTCCCTTGACTCAACCACGTCCCTATCTAGCCCTGGTACCAAGACGAACCAAAGCCCAGCCACAAAACCCAACAGTCGAACCCCTAAGCTCACAACCCATACCAGAATTCAGTCCAGCTTGTTTAATTCACGTGTGCAGCATTATGTTGATGTTCTAGGGCACTAAACTCATATAAAACAATGCTTGATCATAATTTATATCATGGCAGCCCCTTAACACATACAAAACATGATTTTTGAAATAAAAAACACAAGTTTAAAACACATATGCATGAAGTTACGAAAATTCAACGTGTGCGCCATGTTTTTCCTCAAAAATTATGCAAAAACAATTACTATGGTGTGATGACGAGTAAAAGGAGAATATGACGTGCCTTTGCGTAATTTACGCACGAAAATCCGTTGACGACGAAGAACGGAGGGACACCTTGGCTTGAACTTTTGCTTGAACCTTCGAAATTTCTTCTTCAAATTAGTGATGGTGTGTGCCGTGTGCTATGGTGAGATTGGGAGAGAATTTCAGATTTTTCAAAGTAGTGGGTGGCGTGAATTGTGATGCTAGGGGTAGGTTAATTGACATATTATATCCTAATTAGTTTACTAACTAGGCTTTAGGCCTATTAAGCCATTAAATTAGGCCCATTAGTCTAATTAGGACATAAATAAAATTTAACCAAAGTTTTTGTTTAAATAAATTTTTGAATTTATTAGCCGGGTTGCCAAAACGTTTATATTTTTGTTGAAAATCCAACACTGATAAAAATTTACGTCCCGGCGTATTAAATTCACCTCACAACCCCTCATTTTAATAAATACTAAAAAGCATCAATCATATTTTAAAAACAATTATTTATTAAAAACATTTTCTATTTTTCATCCCTCGGTCTCCGTTCCTCGATCGCAACTCGAATAACCTTTAAATTACATTTTAATGCAACCATGTAGAAAAGTATATTTTAAACATGCAATTAATCCATGCAATTAAAACATTTAATTAAAATACAAGATAATTTAATAATTGCATGCATGTGGTTCGCGTGGACCTTCAAATTTTCGGGACGTTACATAAACGCCTAATGAGTAGTTAGTTAAAGAATTAATCGAAAATTGTCAAATTAAGATAAATAAAATTATGGAAAATTAGATTTAAGCTTAAATAATTATATGGATAAGCCCATGTCATTAAAAGTAATAAAAAGATAAAATCGAGAAATTATACGTCTAGGGGCAAAACGGTCATTCTACAGTTGGGAAATACGTAAAAGCTTGGCATCCTGAAGGATAATAATTCATGTTAATTGATATTTTATGATTTAAATGATGATTTTAACAAAAATATAATATTTTATTATTTATGATAAAGTTGTGCAATTATTACTATTAAAATGTTATTTTTCGAAAGTTGTGATATTTTACGCTTTTAAAAGAAAATGAAAAATATTTTGAGGGATGTGAATTGATTGTGACAAAAGATATAATATATGATTTTGTGGGGATATCGTGAGGGCCAAGGCCCCAGAGGGACACAGTTTACGGGACAAGACCCAGAGAGACCCCGACGATTGTATTTCCACGGTAGAGCCTAGTGCCTACCCGCATGGACCACGTGGAGCTGAAGACTGATCAGGATCAAAGGATAAAAGCTAATCACTTTCAAAGATCAAACTTCACCCAAAATGATAAAGGATTAAAAGCTTTACAATTTTTACGATTTTATGATATATGATTTATGCTTAAAAGTTTTTAAATGATTTATTTGTGCTTAAAAATAATTTAAATTGTTTATTTATGTTTAAAAGCAATTTTAAATAAAAGTATGATTTGTTTAAATGCTTGTGATTGTATATGTATTATTTGTTATTTTTGTTTAGAACGTGTTGAGCCGTTAGACTCACTAGGTTTGTATGATTCAAGATTTGTTGATATTATGAGAGGCGCTGACGATTGAGTGGATCGAGTGCTGCAGTACACTGCCGAGAGACCTTTATTTTCCGCATTAGCTTGATAGATAAAGTATTTGAAAAATTTATGTTAATGACTTTATTAGGGATTTTTATGCTTTGTTTTATTGTTAGTTGATCTTTTAAATGTCGACGTAGGACTTTTGGTTAGTGGATGATTTAGAGATTTGTTTTTTTGCAATTGAAGTTTAAAATGCTATGTTATTTCTATCACTAGTTGGAGTGTTTAGAAGTAGAGGTCGAATAATGCAATCTTTTTTATATGAATCAGTTCTTTGATTGAATTGATCTTGAAATCTTGTTTTTCGATATAAATCAGTCAACTAGTGATAGTTCGAAAATAGTCTGAAATATAGATTAAATACCTAAGTTGAGGTCCTGTAAAAACTGAATTAATGATAGAATAGAAGATACGATTTTTATAGATGTTCGAAAACTTCAAATGCTCCTACGTCACCCCTTCTATCTCAAGGATATATTTTTCATTAAAGATTTTGATGTATTACAATAGATTGTAATAATCCACTTCAGTTGAACTTATACACTGCCAAACTGAAATTTTTAGTTTTTCAACACCTTATAATAGTTAACTGAGTAACTCTAAATAGTAGCCTGAATGATATGAATAAATACAATGAAATAAGAGATATATTGTGCGATTTATAAACTGAAAAATGCCTGGGAATATATCGCAACTGATTGGCGATTATAGATAGTTCGTTCAGTGTTTTTCACCAATCTTCTTCAATTGAATCTATCAGCTATAGATTAATATCCGTTGAATTGTCGTTTTGTAGAACCCGTTAAATCAGACTACGTATAAGCCATGCATAATTTCTAGTATTTAAATTAAAAATGGTTTCTTTATTATTTAAAGCATTTTTAAAGTTGTTAGTCATGATTGTTTATTTTAAATCGCGTAATTATAATTTTGTCTTTTCATTTAAATAAGTGAGGTCGGACTGGAGTTGGAGTATTGAGATAAAATTTAATATTAAGAAAACATTCCAAAAATTTATTTAAGATAAATAATAAGTTATTTTATTGTAAAAGAAAGTTTAAGGAATTATTTAAGTAATTTGAGATAAGTAGTAAATAAGTTCATTTAGGTTCAATAATTAATTTATTAATTCACTAAAATACTTAATGGGTGATAAAACTTTAAATATTTAAAATTCAATAATTAAGCAATATTTCCCTTCATTTATTAAGCATAATTTTGGCCACCACTTTGAGAATATGATTTTAATTTTAGCCACTCCATCTTTGATATCTTTCCTTATCCCTTCATGGTAGAATAATTCCCACAATTTTATTTCCCCAATAATTAATAATTTAGCAATATTTCATCCTCATTTATCTAGTAAAAATTGGCCACCTCCTTAGAAGATTTGATAAAAGTTTGACAACCCACCACTTGATTAATTTCCTTAATCCATTCTTGGTAGATAATTCCATCACCATTTAATCTTCTATAACTAACAATTAAACAATTTTTCCCTTGTGTTTGAATGATAGAATCGACCTCACCCCTAGCAAATCAACCTCAAATCCTTTGATATGTCATATCATTCTTTATCTATCAAACTCTAGGATAGAAAGATATGATCTTGCCATTCTATCCCATTTTATTTGTAGACTTTCCCTTCATTCCTATCCTTCATTTCTCCCTCACCATTCTCAAAATTTCAGAGCATTTTCAGAGAAGAAAATCGTGAGTCTCCTAGGAAGAAACAAGAGAGAAAAAAAACTAGTAAGAAAAAACAACTCCGTCTCCACCGCGCCGCGTTATTGTATTCGTTTGTTTTTCTTTCAAAACAAATCCAAGGCATATTTCTATCATTATTTTACTCTTCAATCAAGTCCTATTAATATTTTAAAACATTTCTTGTGCATGATTGAAAAGGCAAAAACTGAAATATTGTCAAGAACTTTCAAAAATTTATGTGCAGAATTTTTCGGTTTCTCCTATGCCTTCACAGTTTGGTATGTTTTTGTGATTTCAGGGTTGGCTCGATTTCTAGGGGCTCATGGTTGCTTATGGTCATGTTATAGGGTCTGCTAGGAAGGTGGTAGTCCATTAGTTGCAGCCCTTTCCTCCTTTGCAACACGTTTTGACAGCAACTCCCCATCATGTCATTTTCGTGTCCCGATTTGCATGTTTCTTGTCTAAGGTGAAGATTCTGATCTTGTCTGCCCTAGGGGCTGTAGCCATGGTTAGAATCCTTCCTTGAAATGTCTAGGACATGACCAAGATTCCCTTCCATGGCTTGGTTAACGTCCCCCTTGCTTTTTAAAACAAATAAGACAAGCACCCCTTCGGCTCTCTATTTCTTTTCTGCGTGAGTTGTCTCGGCTTTTGGGTGTTGTGTTGATCTTGGTTGGCTCCTAGCCCTTAGCCATGATTCGCATAATACCTCATGATGTCTAGATCAAGCCATGGTCGATCTAATGACCATTGGAATGACCAAGACAACAAGCGAAGCAATACTCCCCACACGCGCAGCGTGGTTCCTCGGGTGGGAGTTTTCGGGTTGTTTCTGGTGTTGCTTGGATTGTGGCTGGCCTAGGGCCTTTAGCCATGGTTCAAGACACACTTTATGTTGTAGAAAAGAGGCTCTTATCGGTGGTTCAAGGCCCAATGGCCATTAGCCTTGTAAACAACGCATGCAAGCACAAGCGCTGCTGCTATATTCATTGGACAGCAAGCTTGTGCTTCGGTTCAGAGGCTCGTTTGAGTTCTTGTTTGGCTTTTACCCTATGGACTTGGACTGGACAGTACCTCATAGAGTTAGGAAGGTCATGTTTTTGGCCATTTGTGATTCGGTTAAGGTTACAGGTCGTACAAGAATTTACGGTGCAATGTGCCAAATTGACTCTCGAAAGAGCGTTTCTTGTTTTTGGCCTCCATTCACCAAATTTCGACTTGTACAATTTTAAAAGCTTTATTTCATCATTTTAGGTGTATTTTAATCATGACTACATGATGGTTCGATGTTGGTTCGGGTGGGTACGGAATCATGGTTAGAAATTTAGTTGTTGGTCTGGTTGGCCCGTTTTTGGGTTCAATGACTAAGTTATTTTCAAGGAAAAATCATTTGCATATTTTTCATGTAAGAATTAGGTCGCAGCGAGCCTGGGAACGATCCAATCCATTCGGTAAAATAATTCAGGATATTTAATTATATTACGTGCATAAAAATATAAAATGTTCATTTTTGAGATATATGCGATATTGCTTGTGGCCACCTCACGTTATGGGCACTTGCGTAGAACATATTCTCAACAGAAAATTATTATATGCTATTTCATGACAGGGCTCTATCGAGCAAACATTTCACTTACGATTTTCAGTTCAGTTATGCACGTATTTATAATTACCCATGACAAGATATTTTCACGTTACGCTTTACGATATGATATGTTTACACCGCATGAAATTTTATGATATATTTACTTGTTATCTACGATATATGTATGCTGAGTGTTTAGACTCACTAGACTCGATTGTTGTAGGTACTGATGAGGTCGGGACCGAGGGCGGGGACCAGTGTGCTAGCTTGGGTCGGCAGTAGTATGAACCCGAGGACCTCATTTATCAGTTTACTTATCATTATTGTGCAAACTTATTTTTATCACGATGAATTATTTTTAGTTATGGTTTTGAAACAGATATTTACTTCCGCTGCTATTTCGACATTTAAAACTTTTATTCCGCTGTTACATTAAATCTTAAAACTTTTATTCAGTTTATTTTATGAATGAGGCAAGTTATTTACCTTTAAAAAGAAAATTTCAAATTTTTCCGCAAATTTTCAAATACGAATTTCGGGCCTCTACACGTTTAGTCCATGTAGATGACTTTATTTGATAGAAGTACAAAGAATCAGACTGTTCTGTTCTGTTTCATCTGTTATGCTTTGGTACTAACTGTCAGATTGTCGGCTGATACTACAACTAATGACGTGGCTAACTGATCATGAGTCAAACTGGTTGACAAATCAGTTCATCTATACAAACTGATGTTTTCTCAGTTTTGAATACTTCAGTTGATGTAGGTTTTTAAGTTCAATTATGTGAAGTCTTCAGTTCTAATTTCCAATTTGTTTACTGAACTTTGTGTCATCGGTTTTAAGACTTACTTATTCTTATAAGAACATTAGTTTTTTTTAATCCATTTAGTCTGATAAGTCTTCTTTAAGTTATGATCTCTTGATTACGTCTGAACAATTTTTTTCTTCAATTCTCTTGCAAATTTATTTGTCCAACTCTGAAACTCATAAATTCCAACAAAGGGGTTGAGGAAAAGAATGAGACTAATTAGGGAAAGTCTGAATAAGAATAAATGTTATTTTGAATCAAATGGAGATATGAACCCGCCGCTATATATATCTCTGAACTATTGAGGGTCACACAATGATCGGATTCCGTATCCCTGTTAAGATAGTCAAAGTTCAAGGAGTTAAATTTGGCGACTGTAGTTTAATGGAGGTAAAATATGTAAGGTTCATGAAATTTAAATTTACGTAACCTGAATGCATGCAATCTAGGATTTTATTTAAATTATGTGTTTATTTATTTTATGCATTTAATGCATAATTATTGCATGGTTAGGATTTATTTCATGATATTTTAAAAGTCAATGCATTAGGGTTTTAAGTTGTATTTCGCGCTCGAACGAGGAACGGAGACCGGGGAAATTAAGATAAAATATTTTTTGTTGAATGATGAATTTTAATTAAATCATATGAAGTGTTTTTAAGAGTTTTTTTCAAAGATGTGCCTTGTTGGGTATTTTTACTCATCGGACTGTATTTTTAGCCGGTACGCAAATTTTAACAATTCAGAGGACTTTTTAGGGCTCGGGCAATATTTTCAAAAACTTATCAAAACAAAATATTTTTCGGGAATGTTTTTGGGCTTGATGGGTTTGTTTAGAGATTAATGGGCTCAAAAACCCTTTTAAACCAATTAATTGTGATTAGGGGCCCATTAGTGTATTATATTTTAAATTGAACCTATTAAGCCAAACCATAACCCTAATATATTGAAGTGGACGCCCCTCTCTATTCCATCAACAGCATTTTCGTAAAAATACAGCAGCCACTTCAAGGTTCTCTCAAGCTTTGAAGAGAAAAGTCCTTCCCCACTCCTCCGGTGCTTCCCCGACGCGTTTTTCTCCAAGCTTTCGATCATATAATCATCAAGGCACACACATATCTTCGTTTCTCTTCATTCAAGCCCCTATTATACTAATGTTTATTGTGTTTGTACGATAATTTCCTTGACTTGCTCACGTTTTTATGGATAGTTGCATGGGGTTGCCGATTTTCTTGGTTGATAAGTGGCGTGGAGGCTGTTAATTAAGGAGACATGGTGCTGTAGTCGATAGTGTGCAGGTGTTAGTTGAATGCCGAGAGATGTGCATAGAAGGCTAGGGTTTCGAGAGGTTTTGGTGCAAAGTAGGATAGACGCGGCTGAAAGGGGGCAGAACCAGACCAAGGTGCGATCCAGGGGGGTCCAACCGAGGTCCAGGGGAGGTATCAACACAGCTGGTCTCGAGTGGAAGAGGGGTCCCTAGGTTAGGAGCTGATGCGCTTCAAGGGAGGCTCGACCGTGTGCTTTCTTGATGGTTCGAGAGGTGCGCTTGCATGGGGCTGAAGGCTAGGCTTAGGTCGGTCCGGTAGGGTCTTAAGATGGGATAAGAGAGGCTGGTCACATCGGCTTGTGGGCAAGGATAAAAAATTTGAAATTTTTGTGCTTTAGGGTTTCGAGTTGCGACACATAGAATTTTTCCAGAAACATACGGGGTATGGGCAAGAGGTTTAGGGGCTTGGTCTTGAGAGTTTTAAGGCAGTAAAGGTGTTTATAAACTGTGGTAAAAAGTTGGGAGAAATTTGGTTAAGTTTTGGTTCGATTCGGTTTAAAACCGAGATCCCGGTACAAGGTTTAAAACGAATCAATTAAGTTTTGAAATGGGCTCGAGTTTACATTTAAGAAACACTTTTAAATATTTTTTGGGATGTTTTAAGGATTTTTGTAAACTTCGGGTTGAAATTTAGATGTCCAGGGGTAAAATGGTCATTTTGGGTTTCCAGGGGAAAAATGTTGATTTTGCACCCGGGGTGAGTTTTTTATCCTAGCAGCACTCTCAGCACAAATTTATCATGTTTTTAAATTTTTATGAATCAAGTAAAAGATTTTTATGAAATTATGAAAAATACTTTGCATACTTGATTTTAAGAAAAAATTGCATATGTGCACGATTTTGAGAAGTGATGAGAATGATGATAGTTTGAAAGATGAGAATTAGTTGTGACTAACAATATATATAAATGCTTATGATGTATATGTAAATGCTAATGATGATGCCTAGGCAAAGTGGATAGATAATACTTTCGCTGATGTCTGACAGCCGCCGGGTATCACGGTTTTATGTAGATGGATCCATCGTATAATGATGAAACGATAAAGCTGATACGAAAGTCACAACTAATGAACTAAATTCAATGAAAGTAAATGTATTAGAATATGATGATACTACGAGCTGTATTGACATGTTACGATTTCTTATGACACGTTTGCATTTACATTTTTAAGGAAGAAATGTTGATTACAATATATTTTTCACTGGTGTGTGCTGTGTATATGTACTTGTTTTTCCTGTACAAGTGTGTTGAGTCTTTAGACTCACTAGGTATGAATGATGCAGGTGAGGATGTCGATGAGGGGACTGGATGTGCGCACACGACCCGAGGATCACATTTCTTCCACACATTATGATTTTATGGGATTAGTGAGGACATGAGCATTTTATACATTGGTTGTGACACGTTGATGATTATTAGGATTTACTCGATTATGTTTACGCTTATTTTATTGGATGAGTTTGGCTATTTTAAACTGCACTATTTTTAATTTTCAAATATTTACAATTATTTTTATACAGTATATTTTTCAGTAGGATTGCATGAATATAAAAATATTTAAGTTTTTATCTCGAAAATGGGAGCTAAATAAAAAAAAAATTGCAGCATTTTAAATTAGTAGACGTTACAAAACAAAATACTTATAAAGGAGTTTATAAGTTGTTTATATAGGATGATTTATAAAGGATTCAAAATTTATAAATATTTCATTGAGGGTCATATGAAATAAGACTATTTTGCACAAAAAATCTTGTCCACCAAAATTTTCTTCTTTCCTCCCTTCAACTAAATTTTTGGCCACCTTGAAGATTTTGAAGAAAACTTTCACAGCCATCTCCACGGCCATCATCGTCCAAGGATCTCTGAAATTCCTGCAATCTAGTCTCAACGCAAAGTTATTAGGATCTGTAGTGCGATCTAAACAAGGAATTCAGTCTACGATCGTGGGCTTCGATAGGCGATCAAAGGAAGGAAGATTTGTTCGAAGGCATATACAAGAAGGATTATCTTTGATTAAAAATCCGGAATAGTTTGGAGCCAGAGTTAAATATGAAAAGATAAAAATTCTAAACGCCCTATGGATGTTAAAATTCATACGATTCCTAAGAAAATGTTACGAACTTCGAGACAACTAAAATAGAGAGAAAATAAACTGAGGGATAGATTTGAATATTTTGACTATATTACTGTAAAACTGAAGGTAACAAAATGAGCACAACTAATTTTATAAATGTTCGGAGACTTCAAATGCTCTTATATCACTCCCTTCCATCTCAAGGATATGTTTTTACTAAAAAAACTTTGATTAATACAACAAGATGCAAATATTTACTTCAATTTGGACTTAAAAACTGACACACTGAAACTCTTAGCCTTTTTAAACTTATCAATTAGTAACCGATTGCTCAAATGGTAGCCTGAATGCTAGGAATAAATCAATGAGGTGTAAGCTTAATTTGCGATTTGCAAACTAGATGTGAGCTTTAAAATAAATCTCAACTGACTTGATAACTTAGTGTTCTTGAGTAGTTGTGTAACTGATATTCGAGTGAAATAGTCTCACTCCATAACTGAACTCCTTAGCTATTTATAGTTTTCGATTCCAATGGTAATATTGAATGCATTTAATAATGGTGTCTGTTGAGTCGTCTTTTTGTCCATGTAGACATTCTTCTAACAATAGTACGAGGTATCAGATTGTTGTGCGCCAACTGATTTGCTCAGGTATAGAATATCAGTTTGTCAGCTAGAATTCAAACTGCAACTGATAGTGCAACGCCCCGAAAATTTGAGGTTTCACGCGAACCACATGCATACAAGTTATTAAATTCATTGTGTATACAATTAATTGTTTTAAATGCTTAAATTAAATATGTTGTGCATATTGGCATGTTTAAAATATATTTTTCTACATGGTTGCATTAAAATGTATTTTTAAAAGTTATTCGAGTTGCGATCGAGGAACGAAAACCAATGGCTGAAAAATGGAAAATGTTTTTATTAAATAATTTTTTTAATTATTTAAAATATGATTGGTGATTTTTCTTATTTTTGAAAATAATGGGTTTTGAGATGATTTTATACGCCGGGACGTAATTTTTATCGGTGTTGGATTTTCAACAATTCCTCATGGCACACACTAGGAAGAATTAAAAAAAAAGCTTTGAAATTTCAAGGGATCTTCAAGCCATCGTCTTAGTGCCATCATTACTCAATTCGTCAAAGTTATTTTCTGCGTTAATAAAGAAAGGCGGCGATATTCTTCCTTTACTCATAATCACACCATATTATGTATTTATGTTTGAAATTGCATGAAAAACAAGAGCACCTTGATATATTTTCGTACATGCATCAAAGGTGGATTTTTAAAGCTTGGTTTTGATCCAAAAATCATGATTTACATGTATATAAGGGGCTGCCATGATTAGTAATGGAAAAGGGATAGTTTTACTGTAAGGTCCAAAATTAAGTCGACGTAATCCAACTGCATGCAAATCTAGAAAATATGAACAATGAGTAATTTAATTTAATGGTTAATTAATTATGTGACATACATGCTTATTATGATTTTATTGTCATTTTGCATGAAATTGTATTTTTAAAGTTTATTCAAGTGACGATCGAGGAACGGAGACCGGGGGCTGAGTAATGTGAAAAATGTTTTATTAAATGATTACTTTTAATTATTTAATTTAACGGTGATGATTTCCTCATATTTTTGAAAACAAGGAAATTTAATACGCCGAGACTAAATTTTATCGGTGTTGGGTTTCAACTAAAATTCGATGTCCGGCTATTTAATTCACTAGTTATTTTTATGAAAACATTTTTTTTAGTTTAATTAAGCCTAGATTGCACTAGTGGGCTTAATTAAGAGTTAATAGGCCTTAAGCCTATTAAATAAGTAATTAGCATATAAATAACACACACAAAACCTAGTCTGTAAAAAAAAAAACTCACGCCGCTCAAATTTCTGAGAAAAACAAAAGTTCTCCTCTGCACTTCTAGCAGCTCTCGGCCGTGAGGAGAATAGCCTTTTTCCTTCAAAGTTTTAAGGATTTCAAGCCTCGGTTCTCCCCGTTCTTCGTCGCCATCGGTATTTCGTGCGTTTACGACGCAAAGGCACGCCTATATCTTCCTTTTCTCATCCGTTACATCATATATCGATTTAGTAGATGCATGTGCAAAGAACATGAAGTTTTATTCCAGAAAAATTCGTTTTCTCATGTATATGCTATGAACTAATGATTCTTATGTACCAAATCATGTCTTGTTTGTGTTTAGGGGCTGCCATGATGTTATTTTAGGTTTAAGTAAAGTTTTCAATGTAAAACGGAGCCACATCCTTTCACCCATTATCGGCAGAAACCAACGGAATTCAGGAAAACACCATGTTGCAGGCTGATGTCTTGGCTTAAGTGATCGGGTCTCACGTTTCGGGGTGGGCCTTGGATTCGTCTTGGACCAGGACACAGCCAAGGGTCGTCTTGAGTCTGGGTGAGAGTCCTAGCCACGCTGGGATTCGAACCGAGGGCTCGGGAAGAGTCCTAGCGCAGCTAGGACTCCACCCGAGAACCCTGCACAGATTTGTGCAGGGTTCGCGCCACTCTCAGTAGATGGTGGCTCGTTGCATGGGGCACGGGCTGGGCTAGAAAGGTTCATTAGGGTCCTAAGCAAGTGTCCATGGGTTGGGTTCGGTTAGAATAGCGTTGGATGGAGTCACCCGATCCCACACACAGATTTCATGCACTTTGAACTCTCGGCCAGCTCATGGGGGGAGTCTTGGGCAGCTCGTTTCTGGGTTTTTGGGTGTTGCCTTGTCAAACATAGTGTCCAGTAGGCTAAGTTAACATGTTGGGCACCTTCTGGCTCGATTTGGTTCGGGGGTAACTCGATAAAATTAAGAGATGGCTCGGGGTCGAAGTTTAAGTGTCAAAATGAGTTTTAAAATATAGAAAAACTGAAAAATGGTTCACGGGGGTCGAGTCGTGATTCATAAAGCTAAAATAATATAAAAAGACTAAATTTTGAATTTAGGAATTTTATATTAAAGTTTGGTATTTTTTTCGGGATTAAAACACCGTCAAAACAATTATTTAAAGATAAATGGAAAAGTCTAATTTTTAAGCTTAATAAAATTACGAAAAAATTCACGTAAGATTAAATAATTATTTGGGACATGTTAGAGTCAATAAATCAAAAAAAAAAAAAATTCAAAGACGTAAGATGTCACGTCCAGGGGTAAAACGGTCATTTTACACCTAAAATTAGTAATGGTCATGGCAGTGCCCTAAATGCTATTTTTATGATATTATGTTCGTTGTTAAATGCTTATGAAATGTTCATGATTTATTTATGATTTATTTTAAATGTCCATGAAATTTTATGATTAAAATTGACATATAAAATACATGGTGCATGCTTGTTTTCAAAAGAAAAAAAAATATATCCATGCATGATTTTTATAAGGTGATGAAAACATGAAAAATATTGAGGAAAGTGAAGTAATTGTGACTATGAGGATTTGAGGAATTGAGGTTATGATCAAGAATAGGCCAAGGCTCAGTTGACGATTCTGTGTCGCTGATGTCCCTGCCGCCCAGTACTGTGGTTTCACGTAGATGGTACCATCGTCATGTCATGTCATGTCACGTCAGGAAAGTCACAATTAATGATCTGAATTCAATCAAGGAAAAGATAAAGTTATGATCATGAAAAAATCACGTCATGCTATTATGTCATGTTATCATGTTATGTTATGATCAAGGAAAAGGTAAAGGTGAGGTTCATGTCATGCATATCACGAAAATGTCATTTTACGTAAAAATACTTTCACTGTTGCATGCGATTTTATATATATTACTCGTTACAAAGATTTGGTGTGTTGAGTCTTTAGATTCACTAGGTGTGATGGATGCAGGTGAGGGTGAGGGAGGTCTTGACGCTTGAGATGACTGGGCTGAAGGTGAACACAACCCGAGGACCAACGCTTCTACTGTTTTTCCGCACTCATGATGATGGATCATGATTTCACGTTAAAAGATTTTTAAAACCATTTATTTATACTTTAGAGTGGTTTTGGAGAGGAAAATACGTTTCGCGATTATTGCTTCTTTTTTTGGTTTGGTAACTCATGCGATTATTTTATTTTATGACGATTGCAATTGATTTTTAAATGCTAGCTAGCGAATGTTCTAGATCATGGACAAAAATATTTTATCAAAATATTTTTCAAGGACCGAAACAAAAAAAAAATTCTAGTACATTTTATACACAAGAACATGGGACGTTTCAGTTGGTATCAGAGCAGAGGTTCCTGTAAAGGGTTGTGCCACCACCAGCGTCGGAAAGATCAGTCGGCAAGCCTCCAGTTTGTAAGTTTTTACATGCTTTACATGATTCAGTATGATGTTATCTGCATGATTAAGTGAATGATATGCTTACACCACATGTTTACGAGTTTTATGATTATTATGCCTTATATGCTTATAATTGCTAAATGAATCACGATATGTCACATGATTAGAAAACATATATCTAAATGCATGTTGGTTACGTTAGATTTTGGAAAACGTTCAGATAAAATGCCTCCACGTCGTGCCCCGGTCACCGAAAACCAAGAGGAAAACAGTGTTAATCGTCAAGGAAATGACCAAGGGAATGGACCACCACCACCACCAGATGCTGCTACTCGAGCTCTTGAGGGAATGGCTCGTTTATTTGAGCAACAGTTGCAGCAACAGCAGTTACAACAACAACAGTTGCAGTTACAGTTACAGCAGCAGCAGCAGGTTCAGCAGGCTCCCAGGCCAGCGCAGGATATTTATGATCAGTTCCGGAGGCTAGGGCCAAAGGAATTTTCTGGCACCACTGATCCATTTGCTGCTGAGAGCTGGATACGTTCTTTGGAGGTACATTTTCGTTATCTGAATATGGGTGATGTCGACCGAGTGAGGTGTACCACCTACCTGCTTAGAGATGATGCTTCACTGTGGTGGGAAGGGGTCGAGCATGGTGTTAACCTTGCTACTCTTACTTGGCCTCAATTCAAAGAAATTTTCTATGAGAAATATTTTACTGCGGATGCTAGAGGCCGACTGAAGAGAGAGTTTATGAGCCTCCGTCAGGGAGACTTGTCTGTTGCAGATTATGTGAAGAAATTCGATCGGGGTTGTCACTTTGTGCTCCTTATTGCTAGAGATCCTGCGGAAAATCTTAGGCACTTTATGGATGGTCTTCGCCCTACTTTGCGCAACAACGTCATGATGATGCATCCAGTGGATTATGCTGCTGCCACTACATGTGCCTTCAGGTCAGAGCAAGCTTTGAGGGAGATTGATTTTGAAATTCAGCGTAAAAGGCAACAGCACCATAACAACAGTCAGCCCATCAAGAAGCAGAATACGGGTCCATCTAGACCTCAAGGGCCTCAAAAGCCCCAGGGTCAAAACAGGAAGCAGGGACAACAGAAGCCTCAGAATCAGGGAGCACCACCGTCTGCTGAGAGGCAAATTTGCAAAGAATGTAATCGCCCGCACTTGGGCAAGTGTGAATGGGGCTCTTTCAAGTGTTTCTATTGCAAGGAGAGTGGGCACAAGGCTATTGATTGCCCAAAGAAGAAGGCACCCACAGCAGGACGAGTGTATGTTATGAATGCTGAGGAAGCAGAGGAAGAGGCAGACACTACTCTTGTCACCGGTAACCTAGTTATTTAACATTTTTATATTGCCTATTCTTGCATGAAATGTTAAATTGGTTACTAGAATTGATTTGGGAAGCAAGATTTAACCTAGTGGAACTTATATTGCATGTCCTACTTAGTTGAGTTTATGTTATGATTTTTAGCACACTAGAAAATGATATGAATTTTGTGCCTTATTTTATGTTAAGGATGTGAGGTATCCAAATAAAAAGTTTTAGGGCCAAAATTAAAGAATATCATAACCGATTAATTTTTGGGTTTTTTTCGAAAATTTGGCAAGGGTTCTTGGTGCAATTTCCGAATTATTTGGGGGTTATTGTGCAAAAACCGAAAATTTGAGGCCTAAGATGCAAATCCCGAAATTTGAGGGACCGAAATGTAATAAATATAAATATTAAGGCTCCAAATGTAATTACCGAAGCCATGAGCACTAAGGGTGAATTTCGAAAGTTTTAAGGACTAAAATGAAATTATGCGAAAACCTAAGGGCCAAATTGCAATTATCCAAAATTGGGGGACTAGAATGTATGGAATTCGAAAATGTAAGGACTAAGATACAATTTTCATGAAATGCTTAAGCTCAACATGTAATCTTCTTATGAACTTGGGAAATTAATGATAGTAAAATCCTTAAGTTTCAACTCGAAAAGATTTAAAGGACATCTTTCACCGCAGGGAGGATTATCATTCTAGGTGTAGCTACCTATGCATTGCTAGATTCAGGAGCTACACATTCCTTCATATCTGAAACCTTCATCAAAAGACTGAATATTACTCCTCAAGATATGGGTTTGGGTTTCAAAGTTTCGATTCCATCCGGTGATCAGATGCTCACGTCTAAAATTGTCAAGAATCTGGAGCTTCGTTTATTCAAATATGTGGTTCGGGCAGATCTTATTGTGCTCCCTATGCCCGAATTCGATATTATACTTGGGATGGATTGGTTATCAGCGAATGGAGCTTCGATTGATTTTAGTCAGCGATCAGTGTCTATTCGACCGCCTCATGGTAAACCATTTGTTTTTGAGGCGGCAAGGAACAAGCAAATGCCGCACGTTATCTCTTGTTTATGTGCGAGGAAGCTTATTAAGCGAGGATGCTCAGCTTATCTAGCATGTGTCACTACTGCTCACGAGCCTATCAGTCAGAAGCTACAGGATGTGGACATTGTGAGAGATTTTCCTAGCGTCTTCCCCGAGGACGTTTCTGGCATCCCGCCCGATCGTGAAGTGGAATTCTCTATTGACCTGGTACCGGGCACAGTTCCTATATCAAAAGCACCCTATCGTCTAGTACCTGCAGAAATGAAAGAATTGAAAGATCAGATACAGGACTTGTTAGACAAGGGTTTCATTCGCCCTAGTTACTCTCCATGGGGCGCACCGGTATTATTTGTGAAGAAGAAGGATGGTAGTATGCGTCTTTGCATCGATTATCGAGAACTCAACAGGGTCACTATCAAAAATAAGTATCCACTGCCAAGAATCAAGGATTTATTTGACCAGTTGCAAGGAGCATCGATTTTCTCTAAGATTGATCTGCGTTCAGGATACCATCAGTTGAAAGTGAAAGAAGCAGATGTCCATAAGACAGCATTCAGAACTAGATATGGGCACTATGAGTTTATGGTCATGCCATTCGGGTTGACCAATGCGCCAGCGATCTTCATGGATCTCATGAATCGCGTATTTCAGCCGTATCTGGATCAGTTTATTATTGTCTTCATGGACGACATATTGATCTATTCCAAGAGCAGAGAGGAGCATAGCCGCCATCTGAGAACCGCACTGCAAGTACTGTTAGACAGGAAGCTTTTTGCAAAATTCAGCAAGTGCGAGTTTTGGCTTGATAGAGTGGCATTTTTAGGCCACATCATTTCCAGCAGTGGAGTGGAAGTTGATCCGAGTAAGGTAGAGGCAGTGAAAGAGTGGCCAGTGCCGAAGAGTGTCACCGAGATCCGCAGTTTCTTGGGACTAGCTGGATATTACCGCAAGTTTATTCAGGGGTTCTCATCTATAGCGGTACCTATGACCGCCCTGACGAAGAAAAATGCAAAGTTTATTTGGAGACCCGAGTGCAAGACAGTTTTGACAAGTTGAAGCAAGCCTTGATATCCGCACCAGTGTTGTCGATGCCATCGGGGCAAGGGGAGTATGTTCTTTTTACCGACGCTTCTAAGCTTGGTTTGAGTGCAGTTCTGATGCAAAACGACCGAGTTATTGCCTATGCGTCGCGACAGTTGAAAATTCATGAAAAGAACTACCCTACTCACGATCTCGAGCTTGCAGCAGTAGTCTTCGCACTGAAAATTTGGAGACACTACCTTTATGGGGAGAAGTGCAAGATATTCACTGATCATAAAAGTTTGAAGTACTTCTTCACCCAAAAGGAGTTGAATATGAGACAGCGTAGATGGCTTGAGTTAGTGAAGGATTATGATTGTGACATTAGCTACCATCCGGGAAAAGCTAATGTTGTGGCAGATGCGTTGAGTAGAAAAACGGCGGTTATTACTCATTTATCTCTTCAGAGACCGTTTCAGTCCAAGATACAGCGGTTTGAGCTCACAGTTTATGCTAGGGGCGGGGCCCTAATCTTGCCACACTCTCAGTCCAGTCGACTTTGAGGGACAGAATCCGAGAGAGTCAGTCCACTGATGAACAGTTGCAAAAGTGGAGAGCTAGAGATGAGGCCAAGGGACGAAACTTGTATTCAGTGGTGGATGGTTTAGTTCGTTATCGAGATCGTCTATGGGTTCCTAGCGACAATTCTTTGAGAGAGCTTATTATGAAGGAAGCCCATGACTCGCCATATTCCATTCACCCGGGAACTACGAAAATGTTCAAGGATTTGCAGTTGTTATACTGGTGGCAAGGGATGAAGAGGGACATTCTGAGATTTGTGTCCGAGTGTTTGACTTGTCAGCAAGTCAAGGCAGAGCATCAGCGACCGGCAGGGAAATTGAAGTCACTCCATATTCCAGAGTGGAAATGGGAAAATGTCACTATGGATTTTGTAGTGGGACTGCCGAAGACCGTTAGGGGACTGAATGGCATTTGGGTGATAGTCGATCGTCTGACGAAATCAGCTCATTTCCTACCTATTAAGACGACATTCACCATGGTTCAGTATGCAGAGTTGTACATTCGGGAGATAGTTCGTGTGCATGGGATTCCAGTTTCTATCGTTTCTGACAGGGATCCGAGATTTACGTCATCATTTTGGAAAAGTTTGCATGCAGCAATGGGAACTAAGTTATTGTTCAGTACAGAGTTCCACCCTCAAACCGATGGACAGTCAGAGAGAGTTATTCAGACCTTGGAGGATCTACTGCGAGCATGTGTTATCGATTTCCAAGGCAGTTGGGAACCGAAATTACCTCTAGTAGAGTTCACCTACAATAACAGCTTCCAATCATCAATTGGGATGGCTCCTTTTGAGGCACTCTATGGAAGGAAATGTAGATCTCCCATTCATTGGGATGAGGTTGGGGAAAGAAGAGTTATTGGTCCGGATGTTATTGAAGAGACAGCGGAATTGGTAGTCAAAATTCGTGAGAGAATGAAGACTGCCCAAAGCCGACAGAAGAGTTATGCGGACAAGAGGCGAAGGGACTTAGAGTTTGCAGTGGGCGACCACGTATTTGTGAAAATAGCACCCATGAAGGGTGTTATGCGCTTTGGCAGGAAGGGCAAGCTTAGTCCAAGGTTTATAGGTCCGTTTGAGATTTTGGAGAGGATTGGGACACTAGCTTATAGAGTGGCATTGCCACCTGCACTTTCAGGAGTTCACAACGTGTTCCATGTTTCTATGCTTCGGAAGTACATGTCTAACCCATCGCATGTACTCAACTATGAGCCTCTTCAGCTAACTCCGAATATGACATATGAGGAAAAGCCTGTCCAGATCTTAGCAAAGCAAGAGAGGAGATTACGTAATAAAGTCATTCCAATGGTCAAGGTCAAGTGGCTGAATCACTCGGAAGAGGAAGCTACTTGGGAAACCGAGAAGGACTTGTTGAGTCGCTACCCAGAGTTATCCGGTAAGTTCTAATTTCGAGGACGAAATTTCATTTAAGGGGGGAGGAATTGTAAGGTCCAAAATTAAGTCGACGTAATCCAACTGCATGCAAATCTAGAAAATATGAACAATGAGTAATTTAATTTAATGGTTAATTAATTATGTGACATACATGCTTATTATGATTTTATTGTCATTTTGCATGAAATTGCATTTTTAAAGTTTATTCAAGTGACGATCAAGGAACGGAGACCGGGGGCTGAGTAATGTGAAAAATGTTTTATTAAATGATTACTTTTAATTATTTAATTTAACGGTGATGATTTCCTCATATTTTTGAAAACAAGAAAATTTTGAGGTAATTTAATACGCCGAGACTAAATTTTATCGGTGTTGGGTTTCAACTAAAATTCGATGTCCGGCTATTTAATTCACTAGTTATTTTTATGAAAACATTTTTTTTAGTTTAATTAAGCCTAGCTTGCACTAGTGGGCTTAATTAAGAGTTAATAGGCCTTAAGCCTATTAAATAAGTAATTAGCATATAAATAACACACACAAAACCTAGTCTGTAAAAAAAAAAAACTCACGCCGCTCAAATTTATGAGAAAAACAAAAGTTCTCCTCGGCACTTCCAGCAGCTCTCGGCCGTGAGGAGAATAGCCTTTTTCCTTCAAAGTTTTAAGGATTTCAAGCCTCGGTTCTCCCCGTTCTTCGCCGCCATCGGTATTTCGTGCGTTTACGACGCAAAGGCACGCCTATATCTTCCTTTTCTCATCCGTTACATCATATATCGATTTAGTAGATGCATGTGCAAAGAACATGAAGTTTTATTCCAGAAACATTCGTTTTCTCATGTATATGCTATGAACTAATGATTCTTATGTACCAAATCATGTCTTGTTTGTGTTTAGGGGCTGCCATGATGTTATTTAAGGTTTAAGTAAAGTTTTCAATGTAAAACGGAGCCACATCCGTTCACCCATTATCGGCAGAAACCAACGGAATTCAGGAAAACACCATGTTGCAGGATGATGTCTTGGCTTAAGTGATCGGGTCTCACGTTTCGGGGTGGGCCTTGGATTCGTCTTGGACCAGGACACAGCCAAGGGTCGTCTTGAGTCTGGGTGAGAGTGCTAGCCACGCTGGGATTCGAACCGAGGGCTCGGGAAGAGTCCTAGCGCAGCTAGGACTCCACCCGAGAACCCTGCACAGATTTGTGCAGGGTTCGCGCCACTCTCAGTAGATGGTGGCTCGTTGCATGGGGCACGGGCTGGGCTAGAAAGGTTCATTAGGGTCCTAAGCAAGTGTCCATGGGTTGGGTTCGGTTAGAATAGCGTTGGATGGAGTCACCCGATCCCACACACAGATTTCATGCACTTTGAACTCTCGGCCAGCTCATGGGGGGAGTCTTGGGCAGCTCGTTTCTGGGTTTTTGGGTGTTGCCTTGTCAAACATAGTGTCCAGTAGGCTAAGTTAACATGTTGGGCACCTTCTGGCTCGATTTGGTTCGGGGGTAACTCGATAAAATTAAGAGATGGCTCGGGGTCGAAGTTTAAGTGTCAAAATGAGTTTTAAAATATAGAAAAACTGAAAAATGGTTCACGGGGGTCGAGTCGTGATTCATAAAGCTAAAATAATATAAAAAGACTAAATTTTGAATTTAGGAATTTTATATTAAAGTTTGGTATTTTTTTCGGGATTAAAACACCGTCAAAACAATTATTTAAAGATAAATGGAAAAGTCTAATTTTTAAGCTTAATAAAATTACGAAAAAATTCACGTAAGATTAAATAATTATTTGGGACATGTTAGAGTCAATAAATCAAAAAAAACAATTCCAAGACGTAAGATGTCACGTCCAGGGGTAAAACGGTCATTTTACACTTAAAATTAGTAATGGTCATGGCAGTGCCCTAAATGCTATTTTTATGATATTATGTTCGTTGTTAAATGCTTATGAAATGTTCATGATTTATTTATGATTTATTTTAAATGTCCATGAAATTTTATGATTAAAATTGACATATAAAATACATGGTGCATGCTTGTTTTCAAAAGAAAAAAAAATATATCCATGCATGATTTTTATAAGGTGATGAAAACATGAAAAATATTGATGAAAGTGAAGTAATTGTGAGTATGAGGATTTGAGGAATTGAGGTTATGATCAAGAATAGGCCAAGGCTCAGTTGACGATTCTGTGTCGCTGATGTCTCCGCCGCCCAGTACTGTGGTTTCACGTAGATGGTACCATCGTCATGTCATGTCATGTCACGTCAGGAAAGTCACAATTAATGATCTGAATTCAATCAAGGAAAAGATAAAGTTATGATCATGAAAAGAATCACGTCATGCTATTATGTCATGTTATCATGTTATGTTATGATCAAGGAAAAGGTAAAGGTGAGGTTCATGTCATGCATATCACGAAAATGTCATTTTACGTAAAAATACTTTCACTGTTGCATGCGATTTTATATATATTACTCGTTACAAAGATTTGGTGTGTTGAGTCTTTAGACTCACTAGGTGTCATGGATGCAGGTGAGAGTGAGGGAGGTCTTGACGCTTGAGATGACTGGGCTGAAGGTGCACACAACCCGAGGACCAGCGCTTCTACTGTTTTTCCGCACTAATGATGATGGATCATGATTTCACGTTAAAAGATTTTTAAAACCATTTATTTATGCTTTAGAGTGGTTTTGGAGAGGAAAATACGTTTCGCGATTATTGCTTCTTTTTTTGGTTTGGTAAATCATGCGATTATTTTATTTTATGACGATTGCAATTGATTTTTAAATGCTAGCTAGCGAATGTTCTAGATCATGGACAAAAATATTATCAAAATATTTTTCAAGGACCGAAAAAAAAAAAAATTTCTAGTACATTTTATACACAAGAACATGGGACGTTTCATTTACACAAGTTTAGGGGTCTTATAAGACACGAAAAACACTGCAAACGAAATAGAAACAAGCTGGACAACCGTGGGCAGCAAAGTAAGGACTGTAAGTTTGTGTTGGCTTGTGTGTTGTCTTCATGTGTACGGTTTTGATGCATGGGGCTTAAGGTCTAGACCAGATCTTGAGGAGGGCTAGTTTGGGACGTGGCTAGGTCCTAGGAAGAGTCCTAGCATGGCTAGGACTCGGGTACCAGGCTAGGGAAGAGTCCACACTGCGTAGGACTCTTCCCGTAGGGTTATGGTTATCGACCGAGATTTTTAGGGAATGGCTCGGTTGAGGGCTGGACTAGGTGGTCTGGACGGTGGCCAAGGACGGTCCAGTAAGGGTTAGGAAGGGATGGGCTCAGTGGTGGCCTAGGTAGAAGCCTACACGCCAAGTTGACAGCAGCAGCGTACAGGAGAGGCGCACAACTTGTTCTGGCTTAAGGTGGTTCGCGCGTGGGGTCCAGTGCTTGGGCTGGTCTGGGTATTGTCTGGGTATGGTCCAGGGATGGTTAGGATCGTGGGGGCTCGGTGGTGGCTTGGCTGGAAGAGCTCTTGCTTGTAAGGCCCGAGAAATATCCGTGGTCATTGAGGTTAGACTTGAAGCTATGAGAATGCATGACATTTAGATTGGAATTGTGAAGCATGGCCGAAGCCACACTGCACCTGCGGTGCTAAGACTACCGCACCCGCGGTGTATGTGACAGAAAGGTGATGGATTTGTGCGAAGCAACAGCGCACCCGCGGTGCTAGCAAGACTGCACCCGCGGTGGTGAGACCGTACCCGCGGTCATGCAAGAGCCGCACCCGCGGTCACCGAAATTCAGAAAATGATATCGCTGCCGAAAGCTCAGCGCACCCGCGCTCTTAAGCTACCGCACCCGCGGTAGTGCGTGTCATTTGAAAAACATGAACACTCGTCCCTTTGCATGCAATATATGATAGTTGTCTTCATTTCCTTTGGCATTCAGAACGAGAACCGAGACCCTTCTCCATGGAATGCTTCAAGTTTTCTTCATAGCACACTTGGAATTGTGAGAAGTTTACACATCCGATTTGGAATCCGAGTGAAGATTCTTGCTCCTTGTATTACACGCTTCATAAGGGTATACTTTTTACTCATTTGCAACATGTTTCGAAATATATGTGTTGGGGGAATTCAGATTTGAGTTAGAATATGTGTTCTTGATATGTGGAGCATGATTTATTCGTTACCGGATCGAAATTGGGAGACCGTATGCTATACGTTTGATTTTCCAGCATGTGTTGGACTGAGAGTATGCAGATTTCAGCATGTATATTGATGTTAGGTGAGATTATGAGTTGATTGTGATTGAGTATGATATTCTTGAGTTACCGGTATCGAAGAATTACGCCGTTACGCCGTCGAATTATATTGAAACCGATTTCAGCCTTATATATTGAATTGTTGAGATGTATATTGATAGAGTGCACATTGATTATGCCCTTTCAGATTTGTATTGGCTATTGTGAACTCAAGACTTCGACTACGACACCGACTATTCGACAAGAAAGGTATAACTCATGTGGTCACGGGATTGCACAACTCGATTCAGATTTGATACGAGTTTCCCTAAATCACATACTAGATTGTTATTACATTGATTATGTAATGTTTTGTTTATTGATTTATATTCGAGTTCTGAGATAGGAGATATTGGCAGATTGGCCAAAACTAGACGTTTCGGTGTATCGACGCATAGGAGCAGATTTGCTATATGTGTAGACCCTCGATACAGAGTTGACCGAAGTCTAGGAATAAGACGTACCGTTGCCCCGAGTGGTTGGGTAGGTGACAGACCGTCTTATTCACACCGGGATCCCTAGATTATAAATGAGTCGAGTCAAGATTTAAATGTTGAATACAGATTTGTATTCTTCTACATGTTAAATTTACATTCATGTTACTTGATACATATGCTATGCATTTGTACATGATTATTACGTTGCATGCATCCATGTTTTATACTGGGATATGTTCTCACCGGAGTTATCCGGCTGTTGTCGTGTCTGTATGTGTGCATGGCAACAGGTGGGGCAGGATCTGGGTCTCGAGCTAGACGAGAGATTGATGATAGCGTGGAGATCTCGGGCATTGAAGATTTCTAGTGTTTCGTACTGGACTTGTGTCATTTATGTTTGTAGTTGGTATTCAAACACTAGTGTATGATTGTACAAAACAGACATGTATGTACGTTATGTTGTGTATTTAATCTAAAGACATAATATGCTTTAATTATACATTTGAATTAATGTTATAAGCAAAATTTTGACCCACATTTTCGAACAAAGATCCAATTAAATCCCAAAAGAATTGAGTTAGAGCCCGGGTCCCCACAACAGGTGGTATCAGAGCTGTAGGTTCTGTAGACTGAAATAGAATAGAATGAGCGGGGTAGATCGAGTCATCTTCCTTGCTTTTGAGATGCTAGTATGGTTTACTGCTTTCCCTATTATATGTTGTTGTATTATCTAAATTGATTTACAGCATTTCAAGCCTGAATCAGAACCGATTCTCGATCAGAGGTATATGATCAGAGGAGGGCTGAGACAGATGATATTGATTGTGTACTAATCAGTTTGTTAATCAGATTTATGCCGCCTAGACGAGTGCCACAGCCAGAGCAGGGTAGCACATCCGGTGCACAGATGGATGTTACTGCTACGCCGATGGAGACCTTATTGAAGAGATTTCAGTCTTTCCATCCGCCTACCCTGAAGGGCACAGAGAGTGCAGTAGAGTGCGAGAGCTGGCTTGATGATATCGAGATGTTGTTTGAGTCTTTGGCATATACTGATGAGCGACGTGTGAAGTTGATAGGGCATCAGATGCAAGAGGTTGCAAAGAGCTGGTGGTTGACTACGAAGAGAGCCTTGGAACACCGAGGCATTGATATCACGTGGAAAGTCTTCAAGGATGAGTTCTATCAGCGTTTCTTTCCCGTCTCCTATCGAAAAGATAAGGGAGCTGAATTTGCGAATCTGAGACAGGGACAGTGGAACATCGAGGAGTATGTTGCTAAATTTTCTGCATTGCTACGATTTGCACCGCATGTGGCCGGGAACGACGAGGCAGTGGCTGATCAGTTCATCAACGGATTGAATCCGGATGTCTTTACTTTGGTGAACACAGGACGGCCTAACACCTTTTCAGAGGCACTGAACCGAGCGAAGGGAGCAGAGGCTGGATTGATCAGGCAGCGAGGAGCTTCCTACGGTGTTCAGGGGCAGAGACCGCCACAGTCCACGACCGTACAGTTTCCACCACCTCCTCCTCGTTTTGACAGTGGAGCTAGTGGTAGTGGCAAGAAGGAATTTCTAAAGGCTAAGGGCAGACAGTTTAAGAAATCCGGGAGCGGTTCATTGAGTTCGAGTGGATCTCGACAGAGAGGTCAGGGGTCAGATTACAGTGGCGCATACTGTAGTTCGTGCGGAGGGCGACATGCCACGGAGCAGTGTCAAGGAGTTCTGGGACGCTGCAACATCTGTAGGCAACAGGGACACTTCGCCAGAGTTTGTCCCCAGAGAGGTGCACAACGATTCCAGAGCACAGGATCATCAGCACCGGCGCCACAGATGGAGAGACAGGCATCTTCTGTACACTCCTTTCAGCCACCCTCTACACAGACCCAGCAGAGACCTGGAGGTAGTCAGACTGTGAGTCAGCCTCCCAGACAGCAGGCACGTGTTTTTGCCCTGACAGAGGAGCAGGCGCAGGAGGCGCCAGATGACGTCATTGCAGGTAACTATTTTCTTTGCGGTTATCCTGCATATGTGTTGATTGACACAGGTGCATCTCATATATTTATATCTGAACATTTTGCATTGAGACATTCATTGCCTGTTGAGTCGATGTCTACGGTAGTGTCTATAGCTTCTCCGTTGGGGAGTGGTTTGATATCTGTAACTACTGTTAGACACTGTATGCTTCAGTTTGAGGGGCATGAGATTGATCTTGATTGTGTAGTACTTGGTTTAGCTGATTTTGATTGTATAGTTGGTATAGACATGTTGACCAAGTACAGGGCCACTGTAGACTGTTTCCACAAGATTGTCAGATTCAGACCCGACATGACAGATGAGTGGAAATTCTATGGCAAGGGTTACAGATCTCGGATTCCCTTAGTATCTGCTCTGACTATGAGTAGATTGCTTCAGAGAGGAGCAGAGGGTTTTCTTGTATATTCAGTAGATCTACTGAAGTCGAGCCCAGCATTGGCAGATCTGCCAGTGGTTTGCGAGTTTGCAGATGTGTTCCCAGACGAGATTCCAGGGTTGCCCCCAGTTCGAGAGGTTGATTTCAGCATTGATCTGGTGCCAGGCAGTATTCCTATTTCGAGAGCTCCATATAGGATGGCACCGATAGAGCTGAAAGAGTTGAAAGCACAGTTGGAGGATCTTTTGTCCAAGGGATATATCAGACCCAGTGTATCTCCTTGGGGTGCTCCGGTGCTTTTCGTTAGGAAGAAAGATGGTTCGATGCGATTGTGTATTGATTACACGCAGTTGAATAAGGCAACAGTGAAGAACAAGTATCCTTTGCCGCGCATCGACGATTTGTTTGATCAGTTACAGGGATCTTCGGTATACTCGAAGATTGATTTGAGATCAGGGTATCATCAGCTCAGAGTTAGAGACGTTGATATTCCGAAGACTGCATTCCGAACTAGGTATGGGCACTACGAGTTTGTTGTTATGCCTTTCGGTTTGACGAATGCACCTGCAGTGTTTATGAGTTTGATGAACCGCATTTTTCAGAGATATTTAGATGAGTTTGTAATTGTGTTTATTGATGATATTCTGGTATATTCGAAGAGTTTGACTGAGCATGCAGATCATCTGAGAATCGTATTGAAGACTTTGAGAAATGAGCAGTTGTATGCTAAATTGTCCAAGCGCGAATTCTGGCTGAGACAGGTTGTTTTCTTGGGGCATATTATATCTGGAGATGGTATTGCTGTAGATCCGAGTAAAGTTGAAGCTGTTATCAGTTGGCTGAGACCGACTTCTGTGCCTGAGATACGCAGTTTCATGGGTCTAGCCGGGTATTATCGACGTTTTATTCAAGACTTCTCCAGTATAGCGAAGCCGATTACCCAGTTGACACAGAAGAACATGCCATTTGTGTGGTCAGAAGAGTGTGAGAGCAGTTTTGTTGAGCTGAAGAAGACGCTGACTAGTGCGCCTGTCTTGACGATTCCTACCGGTACAGGTGAGTTTGTTATATATTGTGATGCATCTCACAGAGGGCTAGGATGTATTCTTATGCAGCGAGGACACGTGATAGCGTACGCTTCTAGACAGCTGAAGCCACACGAGACCCGCTATCCGATTCATGATCTTGAATTGGCGGCGATTGTATTTGCACTCAAAATCTGGCGTCATTATCTGTATGGCGAGAAATTTGAGATCTATTCCGACCATAAGAGTTTGAAGTACCTCTTTTCTCAGTCAGAGTTGAACATGAGGCAGCGACGATGGCTTGATCTGCTGAAAGATTTTGATTGCGAGATCAAATACCATCCAGGAAAGTCGAATGCAGCGGCAGACGCCTTGAGTCGAAAAGTATGTGCTCTTTCCTTGTCAACTGTAGGTGTATCAAATTTAGTAGAAGATTGTTGCTTGTCCGAATTGACATTTGAAACAGAGAGTAGACCGTTGCGACTTGCTGCGATTCAGATTGAGCCAGACTTGATTATGAGGATCAAAGAAGAGCAGAGAACCGATCCGAGTGTGCAGAGATCGATTGATATGGTCAGAGCTGGACATATCTCAGAATATCGAGTCAGAGATTCTGTTCTGTATGTGAATAACCGTCTAGTGGTGCCAGATGTTTCAGATTTGAGACGACAGATCATGTCAGAGGCACACTGTAGTCGGTTCAGCATTCATCCTGGAGGCAGAAAGATGTACAATGATTTGAAGACGCAATTCTGGTGGAAGCAGATGAAGACAAATATTGCAGAATTTGTGTCTAGATGTCTGAATTGCCAACAGGTGAAGGCAGAGAGGAAGAAGCCCGGAGGTTTACTTCAGAGTTTGTCTATTCCTAAATGGAAATGGGACCACATTTCCATGGATTTCGTGACGAAGTTACCTCGATCATTCCGGGGCTGTGATTCGATTTGGGTCATCATTGATAGACTGACCAAATCAGCTTGCTTTATTCCGTACAGCATGACCTATCGACACGATCAGATGGCAGAGTTATATGTCAGAGAGGTCGTCAGACTGCACGGTGTGCCGAAGTCGATCGTATCAGATCGTGATCCACGATTCACTTCTCATTTCTGGCACAGCTTGCAGCAGGTTTTAGGTACGAATTTACACCTGAGCACTGCTTATCATCCCCAGACAGACGGACAGTCAGAGCGGACTATCCAGACTTTAGAGGACATGCTGAGAGCTGTAGTACTAGACTTTGGTACTAGTTGGCAAGATTCATTGCCGTTGTGTGAGTTTTCATACAACAACAGCTATCAGACGAGCATAGAGATGGCACCGTTCGAAGCTTTATAAGGAAAAGAAGTGCAGATCTCCGTTGTACTGGGATGATATTTCTGAGGTACCAGAGTTGGGGCCTGAGATGATTCGTGAGATGACCGAGAAAGTGAATATCCTTCAGAAGCGAATGAAGACGGCACAAGATAGGCAAGCGAAATACGCCAATGTCAGACGCAGACCGTTGGTATTTGAGCAGGGAGACAGAGTATTTTTGAAGATTTCACCCTTCAGAGGCGTTGTCAGATTTGGCAAGCGTGGAAAGTTGTCTCCTCGATATGTCGGTCCGTATGAGATTCTTGAAAAGATTGGCGATCGAGCTTACAGACTTGCTCTTCCTCCTTCATTATCTGGCATTCACGATGTTTTTCACGTGTCGATGTTGCGCAGATATATGCCGGATGATTCTCATGTCATTCAACCTGACGAAGCCGAGCTGGATCAGACTCTGAGCTATGTTAAAAGACCGATACAGATTCTTGACCGGAAGGAGAAACAGCTTAGAACCAAGACCATTCCGCTTGTGAAGGTTCAATGGAGTCATCATGGCATCGAGGAAGCAACTTGGGAGACAGAGTCTGATATGAGACAGAAACATCCCGAGCTATTTATATGATGTGAGTCTTCCTTTTAATTTTGATTATACTATGTGGTATATACTTGCATAATTATTTGCTTACGAGTTCGAGGACGAACTCCTGTCTAAGAGGGGGAGAAATGTAAGGCCCGAGAAATATCCGTGGTCATTGAGGTTAGACTTGAAGATATGAGAATGCATGACATTTAGATTGGAATTGTGAAGCATGGCCGAAGCCACACTGCACCTGCGGTGCTAAGACTACCGCACCCGCGGTGTATGTGACAGAAAGGTGATGGATTTGTGCGAAGCAACACCGCACCCGCGGTGCTAGCAAGACTGCACCCGCGGTGGTGAGACCGCACCCGCGGTCATGCAAGAGCCGCACCCGCGGTCACCGAAATTCAGAAAATGATATCGCTGCCGAAAGCTCAGCGCACCCGCGCTCTTAAGCTACCGCACCCGCGGTAGTGCGTGTCATTTGAAAAACATGAACACTCGTCCCTTTGCATGCAATATATGATAGTTGTCTTCATTTCCTTTGGCATTCAGAACGAGAACCGAGACCCTTCTCCATGGAATGCTTCAAGTTTTCTTCATAGCACACTTGGAATTGTGAGAAGTTTACACATCCGATTTGGAATCCGAGTGAAGATTCTTGCTCCTTGTATTACACGCTTCATAAGGGTATACTTTTTACTCATTTGCAACATGTTTCGAAATATATGTGTTGGGGGAATTCAGATTTGAGTTAGAATATGTGTTCTTGATATGTGGAGCATGATTTATTCGTTACCGGATCGAAATTGGGAGACTGTATGCTATACGTTCAATTTTCCAGCATGTGTTGGACTGAGAGTATGCAGATTTCAGCATGTATATTGATGTTAGGTGAGATTATGAGTTGATTGTGATTGAGTATGATATTCTTGAGTTACCGGTATCGAAGAATTACGCCGTTACGCCGTCGAATTATATTGAAACCGATTTCAGCCTTATATATTGAATTGTTGAGATGTATATTGATAGAGTGCACATTGATTATGCCCTTTCAGATTTGTATTGGCTATTGTGAACTCAAGACTTCGACTACGACACCGACTATTCGACAAGAAAGGTATAATTCATGTGGTCACGGGATTGCACAACTCGATTCAGATTTGATACGAGTTTCCCTAAATCACATACTAGATTGTTATTACATTGATTATGTAATGTTTTGTTTATTGATTTATATTCGAGTCCTGAGATAGGAGATATTGGCAGATTGGCCAAAACTAGACGTTTCGGTGTATCGACGCATAGGAGCAGATTTGCTATATGTGTAGACCCTCGATACAGAGTTGACCGAAGTCTAGGAATAAGACGTACCGTTGCCCCGAGTGGTTGGGTAGGTGACAGACCGTCTTATTCACACCGGGATCCCTAGATTAGAAATGAGTCGAGTCAAGATTTAAATGTTGAATACAGATTTGTATTCTTCTACATGTTTAGATTTACATTCATGTTACTTGATACATATGCTATGCATTTGTACATGATTATTACGTTGCATGCATCCATGTTTTATACTGGGATATGTTCTCACCGGAGTTATCCGGCTGTTGTCGTGTCTGTATGTGTGCATGGCAACAGGTGGGGCAGGATCTGGGTCTCGAGCTAGATGAGAGATTGATGATAGCGTGGAGATCTCGGGCATTGAAGATTTCTAGTGTTTCGTACTGGACTTGTGTCATTTATGTTTGTAGTTGGTATTCAAACACTAGTGTATGATTGTACAAAACAGACATGTATGTACGTTATGTTGTGTATTTAATCTAAAGACATAATATGCTTTAATTATACATTTGAATTAATGTTATAAGCAAAATTTTGACCCACATTTTCGAACAAAGATCCAATTAAATCCCAAAAGAATTGAGTTAGAGCCCGGGTCCCCACATTGCTAGCTAGGAATCTCGGGCGAAGAAAAGAGCTTGTGCGCAGGTTGCTGTTGGGATGTTGGGGCTGTTCGCGTGGCTTGCTGCACAGGGTAGGTGCTCGGTGGTGGTCCAGGCTAGGTCTAGATTGGTATAGGGTCATTAGAGGTCATGGGTGGTCAGTGTTTAGATGGCTTGATGAGTCCTAAGGCAACTAGGAAACCTTACACAACTAGGATACACACCCACACACTTGCATGAAATCTGGTGAGGGGGCAGGAGGTTTTTGAGTGGGCCATGGCTGGTTCTTTGGGCTGGGCTCGGTCAATAGGGTCCCTAGGTGGGTTGGCTTGGGTTTGGCTCGAGGCGGCTTGACCATGGCTCGAGTAAATTAGGAGATGGCTCGGGTTGTTCGATAATGGGTCAATATTTTGAATTAAAAACTAAAATTGGAACCATGGGTCCACGGGTGTGGTTCATGGCTCACAAGGGTAGAATAAATAATAAAAATATTAGGCTTAAAATTTGGGATCAAAATAATAAGTTTGGATTTATCCGAGATTTAATCGTCGCACGAAACGTTAATTCAAGAAATAATTGAAACGCCTAGTTTTATACGGAATAAAATTATGTAAAATTATATTTAAGTTCAAATAATTATTATAAGTCTAAAATTTTAATTTGGGAATTTTATATTAAGGTTTGGTTTAATTCGGGATTAAAATGCATTAATATGTTATATTTAAAGAATAATTAAAAGTCATCGATTTAAGCTAAATAAAAATATGAAAATAAATTAATGTAAGCTTAAATAATTATTTGGGATGATCTAGAGTCGATGGAATTAAGAAAATGTAAAAAACGTGAAATTTTTACATCTAGAGGTAAAACGGTAATTTTACACCCAAAAATTAGTAAACGTCATGGCATTGCTCTGAATGCTATTTTATATGTTAATATGATTATTTTAAATTTTCATGGGTATGATAGGTTAAAATTTTATTTTTAAAAATGTTTATGGATTTTATGATTTAACGTGGACATTTAAAAGACATGTTGCATGATTGGTTTAAAAGAAAAACGTTATATGCATGTTTAAATTTTATAAAGTGATGATAATATGAAACGTTGAAGGAAGTGAAGTTATTGTGACAAATACGATGATATGTTGGAAATATCATGAGGGTTATTGTCCCAATGGGAGCCCGACGATCGTGTTTCCTTGGATACGAATATGTATACGATGATATGTTAATACGTAAGGCCAATGCTCAGTTGACCGGTGAAAGTGTTGCTGATGTCCCCATCGTCCAGTACTATGGTTACATGTAGACGGATCCATCGCCCAACACGTAGACGTAGATGAACACGAAAGTCACAAATAACGATCTGAATTCAACGAAAGGAAAAAAGAACATGTATATGTTGATGATGATATATATATGAATATGTTGAGGATGATGTGAAAATGTTTAAGAAAATGTTTATGTTTAAACTTGATGCATCATTATGAAAATGTTTTTAATTAAATTTTATGCATTATAAAATGATTACAAAAAAGTTTATGTTTAAAGTTTATACATTTTCATGAAAACGATATTTTTAGTACAAGTATTTTTCACTGTTGCATGTGATCTTTATACGTATTATTTGTTATCAAAAATATGATGTGTTGAGTCTTTAGACTCACTTGGTGTGATTGATGCAGGTGATTATGATAATAATGTTTATGGAGGTCTTGATGGTTGAATTTGCTGGACTGAAGGTGCACATGACCCGAAGACCGACTTTAGTTTTCCACACTAGTTTATGAATTAAGATTTTAAGTTATGTTAAATATATTTTTACGACTTTATATTTATGTTATGAGATATTTTTGAGAGGTTATGAGCGATACTTTTCAAATAATGTTTATAGGTTTAGTAAAACGTTTGACGGATTTTATTCTTTAAACTATTTCCTTTGGGTTTTTAAATGGTAGTTGATTGTTTTATTTTAAAAATGGTGTCAAGGTATTTTAAAGTATTTATATATATGTATTCGGCCGATTTAGTAAGAGGAAAAAAATTTCTAGTACTTTTTAAGAAAACGAGTAGCAGACGTTTCAGACAACATGGCCAACTAATCAGGAGTCAGACTGTTCGACTGATAAGTTAAGCTGGTCTAGATTTGAAAATCAGTTCTAACTGATGTCCTTTCAATTTGAGCGCTCTGTTAGCTTCAGTTTCAGTTTTGTTATATCAGTTCTACGAATATCACATTCAATTCTGATCTCTAATTTTGATATCCAAACTCCGAATTTTTTCTATTCAATACATAGACGTAGATGAACACGAAAGTCGCAATTAATGATCTGAATTGAACGAAAGGAAAAAAGGAATATGTATATGAATATGTTGAGGATGATGTGAAAATGTTTAAGAAAATGTTTATGTTTAAACTTGATGCATCATTATGAAAATGTTTTTATTTAAAGTTTATGCATCATAAAATGTTTACATAAAATTTTATGCTTAAAGTTTATACATATTCATGAAAACGATATTTTTAGTACATGTATTTTTCACTGTTGCATGTAATTTGTATACGTATTATTTGTTATAAAAAAATATGATGTGCTAGGTGTGATTGATACAGGTGATTATGATAATAATGTTTATGGAGGTCTTGATGGTTGAATTTGCTGGACTGAAGGTGCACATGACCCGAGGACCGACGTTAGTTTTCCACACTAGTTTATGAATTAAGATTTTAAGTTATGTTAAATATATTTTTACGACTTTATATTTATGTTATGAGATATTTTTGAGAGGTTATAGTATGAGCGATACTTTTCAAATAATGTTTATAGGTTTAGTAAAATCTTTGACGGATTTTATGCTTTAAACTATTTCCTTAAGGTTTTTAAATGGTAGTTGATTGTTTTAGTTTAAAAATGGTGTCAAGGTATTTTAAAGTATTTATATATATGTATTCGGCCGAATTAGTAAGAGGAAAAAAATTTCTAGTACTTTTTTAGAAAACGAGTAGCAGACGTTTCAGACAGCATGGCCAACTAATCAGGAGTCAGACTGTTCGACTGATAAGTTAAGCTGGTCTAGATTTGGCAATCAGTTCTAACCAATGTCCTTTCAGTTTGAGCCCTCTGTTAGCTTCAGTTTCAGTTTTGTTATATCAGTTCTACGAATATCACATTCAGTTCTGATCTCTAATTTTGATATCCAAACTCCGAATTTTTTCTATTCATCAGTTTTGAAACTTATTTATGGTTTTCAAAAATTTATTTATTAATTTTAGTTCTACTTAATCCATTTTAGTCCGAAAATTTGTCTTCAGTTCTAAGATCAGTTCTGTGCTATCAATTTGGTCACTGTTCAGTTTTGATATTCAGTTCCGTTACTGGTTGGTATTTCAAACTCCGAAACTTATAATTTCCCAACACCATGTTACAACTAGTCCGTCGATATTAGATGTCCCAGTTGTCAGGGACTTTCCTGACGTGTGTCTGGATGACGTTGCGGGTATTCTACCCGAGCGTGTCTTGGAGTTTTCCATTGACCTTATGCCAAATACTGTGCTGTTGAGATTTATGAGTCAGAATTTGACAAAAAAATCGAGAAAAGAACTGAAGAACCAAACTGAGCTGACGAAACTAAATTTTTGGAAGGAGACTTATCTGACTTAAATGGATTAAGAATGAAGTGAATAGACTAAAATATCTTATAAAAATATGTAAGTCTTAAAATTGATGATTCAAAGCTCAATAAACAGATTGAATGTCAGACTTCGAAAAACTGAAGTTAAATGACCTATCTCAGCTAAAGTATTCAAACAGAGAAGACATGAGTCAGAACTGATGTAGTCCAGCTGAACTGATCAGCCAACCAGTTTTACTCCTGATCAATTAGCCACACCATCATACTCGGCAGATAAACTGATAGTCTGTACAAATGCAGAATAGTCCAATACATCGTATTTCTATCAGAACAAAGTTGTGTACATGGACTAGAAGACGATTCAATGGATATTAACCATTAAATGCATTAAATGTGACATTTGGAATCGAAGAATATTAATAGCTGATAATTTAAGTTGAAGAAAGGTTACGAGACGAAATGAGATACCAATAGAACAACCATCAATTATCTATGATTTACTCTAAAGTTTATGCATTTTACAAATCGCACAATTTAGCTCTTACTTAATTGTTGTATTCGTAGCATTCAAGCTACTTAATAGAGCTACTTAGTTATGAAACTTATACGTAAAGAAGATAAGCTAAGAGTTTCATTTTGGCATTCTATAAGTCCAACTGCAGTGAGTAATTACAAATCTTTGTAATCATTCAAAGTATTTTAGTGAAATCCTATCCATTAGATAAAATGGGTGACGTAGGAGCAGTTGAAGACTCCGAACATCCATAAAATTCTCTGTGTTCAACATTTTATTCATTCTGCTTCAATACTTTATCCAAACTTTCAATCTATTTTTCAGTTTATTTTCGTACTACAATCATTAGTTAACTGATTGATATTGACACACAAGATTTCTGAATCAGTTCCTTAAAGAATTGGTTTATATCTGAAAAAGATAACAAGAACCAAAGTGTTTATTTAACCCCCATCCCCCTTTCTAAACACATCATCATCCTTAACCAATACAAATAAGTTCTATCAGAGAGGTTAAAATCTTTTCTTGAATGTTCCATATGCTCAAATTGATAACCATGTCTTCATTAAACAAAATCCCTAAGTTCTCCAGAGAGGAGTTTGATGATTGGAAAATTAGAATACAGGCTCATTTAATTGCACCGGACGATGACTTGTGGTACGTCATAACTGACGGGCCCATGAAAATTTTGAATGCAAACATAGTTGTTGCTCTAACTGACGGAGACCTCATCTTATCAAAAAAACACGATAATTGGACCACAGAAGATAAAAGAAAGTAAAACTTGTAAAAAAATTTCGGGGACATTCTATACAAAACGTTGGATAAAAACATTTCCAGCAAGATAAAAATGTGCAAATCAGCTCAAGAAATTTGGGAGAAGCTGATTAAATTGTGTTAAGGCAACAAGCAAACTAAGGAGAACAAACTTTCAGTTGCTGTTCAGAAGTTTGATAATAACAAGATGAAATCTAGAGAATCAATGATGAATTCAATGAAAGATTGAACTGTATTGTAAATGAGCTGAATGCACTAGAAATTGTGCATTCAAAGAAAGAGATTGCTCTAAAAGTAATGCTTGGCTTTCCAAAATAATGGGATGTCAAAACTATGGTCATGAGAAAAACAAAAGAACTGAACAAGGTAGCAATGAAGAGGAGGTGAAATGCCTTATGGCTGATGATGCAGAGATGGAATCTTGCAGCGATCAGGTATTTGAATTTAGCTCTACTGACTTTACATGAGAAGAACTCATTTCCACATTGCACGATATGGTAAATGAGTACCGCACGATGTTTATCTCCTTTGAGGAAGCTAAGGCTAGGAAAACCAATCCTTCAAATGACACAATTGATAGTTTAAAATCAGTTGAAAGTTTAAATGTTAAAGAGGAGATTGCTAAGCTAATAGATGAAATGGATGAAACTCAATCTTTGATTCAGCAGTTGAGATCAGAACACTCTAGACTGACTGACTTGATTCAGGCTTGGAATAAGTCATCAGTCACATTGACTGCAATGCAAGGGTCACATAAACAAGTTGGGGATAAAACTGGTTTGAGCTTCAATAGCCAAGATGAACCCTCAACTTAGGGTACAATGCCAAAAACTAAATACGAGCAAAGGAAAGTATATTCACTTTGTTAAATCAATCATGGTATATAAAAAACTTGAGTTTAGTAAGCCGGTTGATTAGCCAACTGAGAATATGAACAAGGAAAAATGGCACGAAATTGATTATAGCCCTAAGAGTTCAAGTTATTCGAAGGCATTCGTTTATTCGAGCGTTTAGACGCAAATGCATGTTCTAGACCTTTCTTGACGCATCGATCATGTCATATATATGTATTTGATGTAAAACATGCATAAAATGTTGGTTATATGTGCAATGTTTGATGGTCTATTAATTAAACGATTTATGAAAATTTTGAGTCGCAAAACCCACCATTTGCTGTCATTTCGATTCCTGCGGTTCATATGTCCATTTTCTGAAATGTTTTCAACATATGATTTCTAGCACTCTGTCTTACCTTTTATTTGATTGCAAATTCTTATTTTTGTGATAGAGGGATATGATTTTTATCATAAAACCGCTCAAGTTGTGAAAATTTGTGCATGTTCTTCACATTTTTTCAAGGTTTTGGTTTCAGGCTTTGATGGATCCCTCTGGATTATTACTGCATTGTTTGATGAGATTATGGAGTGTATCTAAATGGTGATAGAGGGTCTGGTAAGGACTAGAACCGAATCTGGAACACCAAGAAGTCATGGTAATTCATCCACGCGTGAGGCTTGGTTTTGAGTCGCGGTGATGGTTTTGTGGCGTGGTCTAGTGTATGGGTTGGCTGGGGGCCTGGGGCTAGTGTCTGGTGCATGTCTAAGGGTCCTATGATGAGTCTCTTTATGGTGGTTCATGGCCCGGAGTGGCAACTAAGAGGCTGAGCGAGGAAATCCGCAGCTGTGCAATTAGGGTTCACGTGAGAGCAAGTCATGGTTGTGGGTTTGGGGCGGTTTCTGGACGGGACCAGGACGTGTGGTAGTGTCTTGGGTTTTGCCTTAGGGTCCTAGGGAGGACCTGGTGGTGTTGGTTCAGGGCTGGGTTGGCTAGGGAAGGTGGCTGGACCAGGAAGCAACCAGTTGCGCAGATGGGACTCAGTTAAGCTAGTCACGCTCTTGCTTGTTTTGGGGCTCAGGCGTTGGTTTTGAGTTTGATAGGAGTTGATCATAGTCTTAGGTTATGTCTAAGGGTGGGGTCTAGGTCCTGGTTCGATTCGGTTTAAGACAAGAAATTTGAAATAATTTTTTTTTAAAATTTTAAGAGTCACTTGAATATGACTCACAAAAAGGAACAAGATACAATGCTAAATAATAGCACAATAATATATATATATATATATATAATATATATATATATATATATATATATATATATATATATATATATATATTGATTGTGAGAGACTTGAATATGACTCTCACAAGAGAATAGAACAAAATACTAAAACCAATCAATGACAAAATTTCGGAATTTTTGTACTCTTTTTTTTTCCCCTCTTGCACAAGGATTCTTTGTGCACTCGAAAAAAGAAAAAAAAATCAGATAATTTCGAGAATCACAAGATTCACGAAATATGAAGAACGAAAGATAAAACAGAACTGATAACAAATGAAAGATAAAAACAGATCTGATAAAAGTATAAAATTACTTGAATCAAAGTGAACCTAAAGCTCTGATACCAAATGACGCGATCCTTTGATCACGAAAAGCAAACACACTCAAAAACGGAGTCACGCCCTTGATTCGATGAAACAAATAAACGGTTGTGTTGTACCGATATTTTTTAACAAGTAAGGTTGTAATATTCACCTTTAAATCACGAAGAATTTAGCAAAAACTATTAACGAGATAAACAATCGAAATTCCAGCGAACCTTCAAAGAACTCGTCTTTGACAATTCGAGTGAAGAACAATCGACAAACGCCACAAAGTATTAAACTTTGATATGTTTGATTTGAGAAACACAGAAAGGTGTATATAAAGTCAAGCTTTGAAAAAGTTGATAGAAAACTCAATCATTTTGATTAATATCAATAACTCATTCTAATTGTTTACAATGAACAAAATTCGTCCATATATTGTACCACAAATCAAAAGATATCAAAAATCTAGTTACCTAACTAAGTAGGACTCTAAACTAGGTAACAAAATAATATTCTCGTAGACGACGCGCTGGGGCGGTCAAGTTTGGCCGCCCTAGCGCGGACTCTTCTGGAATCCTGCACTTCGGACAGAACCTTTAGCGCTAGGGCAGTATAATTTGGCCGCCCTAGCGCGGCTCGCGCTGGGGCGGTAATATTTGGCCGCCCTAGCGCGGGGCTTTTGGGTCCCAGTCTTGATTTGGATTTCTCTTCATCATTTAGCACTTGAATAATATTGAAATATCTTCTTGCTTCATTGCTATGCATGTCAAATTCTTTGAAGCTTCGAATCACAAGATTTAGCAAGTTTAGCACTTGAATAACATTGAAATATCTTCTAACTTCATTGCTATGCATGCCAAATTCTTTGAAGCTTCGAATCGCAAAATTTAGCAAGTGATACCCGGCTAGATTCATATAAAAACCTTTTCTCCAGTTGCAATGTTCAAGTCTATAAGGATATTGTTAGCCATAGCTGCATGGTATGACTATGAGATATGGCATATGGATGTCAAGACAGCATTTCTTAATGGAGATATTAAGGAAGAGATTTACATGTCTCAACCTGAAGGGTTTACATCTGTCGAAAAGGAGCATATGGTATGAAAACTTCAAAGATCTATTTATGGTCTAAAGTAGGCATCTAGGAGTTGGACCCTTAAATTCGATAGTACAATCAAAGAGTTTTGTTTTACCAAGAATCCTGACAAACCCTGTGTGTATAAGAAGGTCAGTGGGAGTGTTGTGACATTCCCGGTGCTTTATGTTGATGACATTCTACTCATTGAGAATGATGTAGTAATGTTGCAATCAACTAAAATATGGTTAGCGAGTAAGTTCTCGATGTAGGACTTGGGTGAAGCATCTTTTGTATTGGGAATACAGATCTACAGAGATAGATCAAGAAGATTGCTTGGTCTCACCCAGTCCACATACATTGATACCATCGTGAAACGATTCTCGATGGATGAGTCCAAGAGAGGACATCTACCAATGTTTCATGGAGTGTCCCTATCCAAATCTATGTCTACCAAGACTGATGCAGAGATAGCGGCGATGACAAGCATTCCGTATGCATCTGCAATTGGTAGCATCATGTATGGGATGATATCTACACGTCCTGACGTTGCTTTCGCACTACGTGTAGGGAGTAGATATCTATCGGACCCTGGTCTTCCACACTGAAAAGCTGTGAAAGACATCCTCAAGTATTTGAGAAGGACCAATAAGTTGTTCTTGGTCTATGGGGGTTGAGAACTGAAATTGGAAGGCTAAACCGACTCTAGCTTCCAAAGCGATATCGATGACTCGAAGCCAACCTCTGGGTTTGTATTCATGCTCAATGGTGTTGCTGTCTCTTGAAAGAGTTCCAAGCAAGACAGTACTGCGGATTCCACCACTCAGGCAGAATACATTGCTACATCAGCTGCAGCAAAGGAGGCTGTTTGGATAAGGAATTTCGTCCAAGAGTTGGGCGTCATTCCTAATGGAGTTGCTCATGTCCCGGTGTTTTGTGACAACACGAGAGCTATAGCTCAAGCAAAAGAGCCGAGGTCTAATCAGAAATCCGAACATATATGAGAAAGTAGAGAGAATGTGGAAAGAGGAGAAGTGTCGATTGAAAAAGTCGGCTCTGCATATAATTTTGTTGATACGCTAACTATCGCGAATCGATGGGTTTGAAGCATATGGGTAGTGGGCTCTAGTACAAATGAGAGATTGTTAGAGTAGGTGCCCGTCGAGCCAAGTGTTGGCTGACTGTTCATGTTGAAACTCTTTGTATAAACGATCTTTATTTTAATAATATTTCAATTTATTAATTTGGCGCATCTTTATCTTTATACCCATGCTTGTTGCATAGATAAAGTCCTTGAATATACAAATAGTAGAAAGAATATGAGATGCTCATATGATGAGTATCATGAAACTTATATTTGCAATACTATATATTCTAAACAGTTCCTAGTCGATTCAGCCGCCGCTAAGAAGGATATAGGCCGCTCGAGTTCGAGACTAGTATCTGCGATGTGAGTACCATGTTTCATTGGTAGAGGACATCGTGATGTTCGAACATGCAGATAGGTGCTTTTTGTAGAGTGCACTGAAAAATCCTCCATAAAGGACTTTCCAAGTGGTTCTCACTTATCAAGTGGAAACGTCCTAGCTTATGGTTGTACACCATTAGTCCTTATCACCCGGGACAACATTGAGGCTCTATATGCTAGCATTGCACTTTGACTTGTTTACCGACTCTCATGGGGTCATCAGATGGCAAGGTTGGGTGTTCTGTCGAAATATATAGGAGTCGATGCATTGTAGTCGGGGATTCACCGCTTACCATCGGGTATGGATATCTCATGTGATCTCATGTATATGTAGTTTGAAATCTCTGATAAAAGTATGGAGGTAATTATGAAAGGGGTTTCATAGATTACACCATCGATGCAACTACGACATGACACATAGTATCGATTCATTAACAACTCTCGATATACCAATAGTTGTCGAATCGGTCGGGATATATGAGATGAAGGGAACGTACTGTACGCTAACCATAATAGAAAGGTTCTTGCAGGAACTATCATTTGATATCTAGGGAATCATGTAAGCGATGCTGCTAGACGTTTAACATGATTGGTTGGGTACTATCAGACTTGAGTTCTGACGTTCTTATTATCAAGGAGTTGATAAGTAAGAATGAAGCAATTGGTGTATGCTCATATAAGGACATGTTTAGTCCCGATTCACATGGAGATGTGAACCCACTGCTAGTTGTATCAATGAACCATTGAGGGTCACACAAGTGCTAACCTTTTAGATCCCGTTGAGAAGTAAAATAATTCAATGTGTTGAACTGCTTATAAAGAAGTTTATAAGCAAAAGAAAAATTAGAAGTATGACTTCTATAAGGGGAATGAAATTTTTAATTTGAGGAAGTGTTCCTAAATTAAAAGTTGGCAAAGCAAATAATGTATTTGAAAATTGTGATTTTCATAAACATTATTATGGAATAAATTAAATTAATTCAAGTTTTGAATTAATTAAACACTAGTGGACCTAGTAGAGTCCAAATAATTAAACTAATTCAAGTGTTGAATTAATTAAATAACATTGGGCCTTCTAGATCCCAATTAGAAATAATTATTAAAATAGTGGGCTTGAGTAAAATCAAGTAAAGTTTAAATGGTCTCAAATGTGTTTGAGACATTTAAATAAAATTCCATGGGCCTTGTAATTGTTACAAGCCCAAATAGAATTGTATGCTTGGGAGATGAAGGGTTGGAGGCAACTTTTGAGTTAATGGCATGGCATGCACATGTAACTTTTCGTACAACCAAGACAACTCATCATTCTCTCCGCAAACATGCACTTGGCCGAAAGTTCCCTTTCATATTCTCTCCATTTTTCTTTCTTCAATTGTTGAGGAAAGCTTAGTCTTCTCAATGAAAAATGCTCTAATTTTTCTAGTGCAAAATTAGAGTGGTTCTACGTTGTTAGTGGTGGACACAATTTTGAAGGAAGGAGTCCATTTGAGCAAGGAGTGGTGTTGGAAGCTTGTAGATTGTTTACCTTCAAGAGCCAAGTTGTTTACAACTTGGTTGGAGCCCAAACATCAATCCTTGTGATTGATAGGTAATTTTCTAAACACACGATGAATGTCATTTTGTGTTTTTATGTATTTGCTACACATCTTAGTGTTTAGGGTGGTTGATTTCTTGTATGAAATTTTTTTGAAACTTCTGTTGCACATTTCGGGCAACTTAAACGATCCCTTTCAAGAACCAGCCCTGACCCGCTCAAAACTTTCTTGGAATTCGCCCCAAAATCCTGCACGTGAATGTGTGAGTCTCCCATGAACAATAGGACTCCTACCTTTTCTAGGACACTTCCAGCCCTTAGCCACGGAGCCCACCCGACCATAGAAATCCCTGGACCATGCCTAGACTCAACCCAGACCAGCCCACTCCATAGAACCCAGCAGCGAAGCCACTGAAGATTGATAGCAACCTCAGCACACCCTTCCTGTCATGCACCTTCATCTTGTTCCTAAGACCAGCAGCCAACCCAGCTATCCCAGCCCTTGTGCACCCACCTAGGACCCTAAGGACCTAGCCTAGCCCAGCCCAGACCCCCTGGCCGAGCACTTTCTTCCTGCAGGATCTGCTGCACATGCGCCTGTCCTTGATAACTTCTCTCGGGTGGAATCCTTGTTGGCAAGGACTCCTCCCAGCCCCTGGTTTTCGAGTCCTAGCATGGCTAGGACTCTTCCCCTGGCTTGCTCATGGTCTTAGCTCAGTCTTGGCCCCAACCAAACCCAAGCTAAGCCATTATCCCATGAACATCGAACCCATAAATCAACCTATGCAGAATTGGTTCTAGCTTGCATGTTTCTTGTTTTCTGTGATTTTGTCTGTGTTCTATCCTTCAAACCCATGTAAAACAATGTGTGATCATAACCTAAATCTTGGCAGCCCTTTAACCATACAAAAACATGATTTTTGAATGAAAATACAACCAAAAGTTTGACACATGCCATAAATCCGAAAATAATTCAAAGAGACACTTGTTTTTCATACTTATCATGCATAAAAATATACTATGGCGTGATGATGTTTCGAAGGAAAGAAATATGCTTGGCTTTGCGTATTAAACGCAAGAATATACGTTGACGACGAAGAACGATGACGAGGAGGGCCTATGCTTGAAATTCCTTGAAGCTTTCCCAATTTTTTTTCTTCAAATTCACGTGAGTTGTCATGTGTTTGGAAGTGTTTTTGGGGATAGAAAATTCAGAAAGAGGCGTGAGAATTTTGGGGATAATGGGGAGGGTTTTAAGTATTATATACTAATTTATTCACTAATCAAGGCTTAGGCCTATTAAGCACCCAATTTAGGCCCATTAGTCTTTAATTATAATTTAATTAAAAATAGTTTTGTTAAAATAAGTTTGTAAATTTATTAGCCGGATTGCCAAAAAGTTCGTATTTTTGTTGAAAAACTAACACTGATAAAATTTACGTCCTGGCGTATAAAATCACCTCAAAAACCATCATTTTCAAAAATATGAAAAAGCATCATTCATATTTTAAATAAATAAAATTAATTATTTAATAAAAACGTTTTACGTTTTTCAACCCTCGGTCTCCGTTCCTCGATCGCAACTTGAATGACCTTTAAAATACATTTTAATGCATAATGACAATAACATCCTATTTAAATTATAATTATGCATGTAACATAATCAATTAAGCAATTAAAATCAATCAATAACCATTTCCATATTTTCCTAGATTTGAATGCAGTTGGATTACGTTGTCTAAATTTTGGACCTTACAATTCCTCCCCCCTAAATAAAATTTCTTCCTCGAAATTCGCTTTTGCTCGATAACCAAAAGTTTAAACTTAGTTCTAGAATGTGCTTATGTCTCCTTGATCCCAATTTGATTCTAATAACCACATTAACATTTCATGCAATTATAAGCAATATATAAAAATGTTAAATGACTAGGTTACCCATAATGAGTGTAGTGTCTGCCTCCTCCTTGGCTTTTTCCAGTATTCATAACATATGCTCTTCCCACAGTAGGTTCCTTCTTCTTCGGGCAATCAGCAGCCTTATGCCCTTCCTCCTTGCATACAAAGCATCTAAAAGATCCCACATGCACTGGCCAAAATGAAAGCGATTGCAATCCTTACATGGTTGCCTATCAGGAGGCTTTGGTGCACCAGGTTGTTGTGGCTTTGGTGGTGCTTGTTCCTTGACTTGCCCTTGAGGCCCTTGAGGTCTAGGAGCACCTGTATATGGCTTCTTGTTTGGCTTATTATTACTCTGATGTTGCTGCCTCTTGCGATGTATCTCAAAAACAATGTCCATCAAAGACTGCTCAGACAGGAATGCATAAGCATTAGCGGTAGCATAATCCAAAGGACGCGTCATCATAACATTATTTCGAAGGGTAGGTCGTAGACCATCCATGAAGTGTCTAAGCTGGTCTGCAGGATCACTTGCAATAAAGGGTAAAAAGTGACAACCCCTATCAAACTTCTTCACAAACTCAACAACAGTCGAGTCTCCTGACGGAGGCTTATAAACTCTCTCTTCAGTCGCCCTCTAACATCAGCAGTAAAGTATTTCTCGTAGAATATCTCCTTGAATTGAGCCCATGTAATAATATCAAGATTAACACCATGCTTGGCTCCTTCCCACCATAAAGAAGCATCATCCCTAAACAGATAATTGGCACACCTCACATGGTCCGCATCCCCCATATCCAGATAAAGAAAGTGTACCTCGAGTGAAAGAATTCAACTCTCAACAGCAAAGGGATCAGTGGTGCCAGAAAATTCCTTCGGCCCTAGCCTCCGGAACTGATCATATATGTAACGTACCGTACTTTTTACTACTTAAAATTTGCGGAAAAATTTAAAAATTTTCTTAAATAAATCGTAAACATTCAAAATTTGCTAAAATGAACTGTACATCCCAAAAGCAGTTGCAACAAAAGATCTAGAAATAAAGTTTGGCAAAAGTATTTGAACATTTTCATGAAAACTAAAAACATGAGAGGTCCTCGGGTCTAGCCTCCTGCTCAGTCCAAGCCAGCTCCTTGGTCCCCACCCCTTGTCTCCTCATAAATATTCTCACCTGCATCGATCAAGTCTAGTGAGTCTAAAGACTCAACACGTATAAACTGGGAGTAACAAGTACTACATAATAAAACCACATGTAACTTCTAAATAGAGCATACATAACTTGAAATTTGAACTTGCACTTAAACTTGAACTTACATACGTACATACGTAGACGTGCCATAAACATAAAATTTTTCTCAAACATGCTTGCATACTTGTACATACATGAACATATATAAACTTCATCATTTTTGCGTAGAGGCATGTTTCAAAACAAGTGAACCATAACATAATCGCCTGATCAAACTAAACCACAGTACTGGGCTGATAGGGAAGAATCCACTGCCATATACATGAGATCCCCGTTCATGCTTTAACGGCTGGATTGGTCCCCGTTTATGCTTTAATGCTTTCCAATCCTGATATAAACTCGTTCATGATTTAACGGGGTGGGTTGGTCCTCGTTCAAGCTTTAACGGTTTCCAATCCCATACATAAATTGGTCACAAGATATTTAGCATACCTCAAAAACTTGAAAATATTTTCTTGCACGTCAACATACTTACTTGGCGTTGAGGGATTCGTTGGATTTCATTTGGGGCCGCTGCTGCACATACTAACATTAATTTCAACACTTAACTTGCATACTTAGACGTAGGTACTCGAGCTCACCACCGAAGTGCATGAAAAGCTTATGACATTCTAGATCACTCGGGACCTGACCTTGTTTAATCGTACTAACCTTGACATCAAACCCCGAAAAGAACTCAAAGATGACGTGTGAACATTTCCCAACCATAAAAGACATGAACTCACCATTTGAATTTGAAAAGAAGGGGAAACCAAATTTTTGGACAGAAGGAGTGGCGCTCGGGCGGTAAAACATTACCGCTCGGGCGCCGAGCTTAAAAATAAAAACTCTCGACAGAATGTCTGGCGCTCGGGCGGTAAGAAATTATCGCTCGGGCGCCGAGGGTACTGACTGAATTTCGCGACTCTGGAACTTAAACTTTCCAATTTCGATTACACCGACAGTGACAACGCCTCGAGACTCAACCTAGGACACTATGGCACTGACTCGACTCCACAAAACGTCCCAAACGACGACGTACGCCAAACAATCAACCAATACGTAAACTCAAATTCTTACGATTTCTAATGCAACCAACGACTATTGACACGGAACGAAGCATCAAAACTCACCCCAAACTCATACTTCATACTCCTAAACACAGCAGAGATCACCCGTCGATCTCCAACGAAGCCTGCAACAATAAAACTTCAAGAACGCATCAATACATAATTTTCTAAAAAAAAGGCAGTTTGAGCAGTCCCACGTAAAACGCCATAACTCACTCAAGGTTTATCCAAATATTTCGAATTTACTGTCAAATCGAATGTGTCAAAGAGTTCTACAATTTTCATGTTGAAAGTTTTCTCAAAATCGCGACCGAAAACTCGCAGTTTTAAATATGACAGCAAAAACGAGATTTGTGATCCAAAAACCGTTTCAAAACTTATCCAAACATCATTGCTCAAACTTCTACACATAGCACATGTATTTTTACTCATAAATAACAACACAACGCCTAATATGACGAGATCGATGCATAAAAAAAGAATATACGTGCATTTTGATAATTAAAAATACAGAACCGACGATATCGAAGCGGGAAGGAAGCGAGGTTGATCCGGGACGAACATGGCACGATTTTCTTAAAACGAAAGTGACGAAAACTTGCTGGAAATTCAGAGGGAGGGGGCGGCTGCTCTCTAGGCCAAAAACCATAGGTTTTTTTTCTCTAAAAGTATAAAAATCTGAATAATGAAGTGTGTGTGTGAGTTGGCCGATTTTTAGTGAGTGTAAAAGTGTGTGTGCGTGTGGTTGTGTGTGTGTAGATTTAATTAGGGAAAAATTATTGTTTAATTAACTAATTAAAATACTAACCCTCCTCTAACTCTAGTTAAATCCCATAAGTTAAAATAAACTGCACACTAACCAAACTTTAAAAGTTTAAAAACCCTAAAATTTCTAAATAAATAATTTAGGCTTTAAAATGCTGAAACTAGATAAATCATTTAAAACGCCCCATTCTCAACTTAAAATAAAATACCATATTTGTAATTGCCAAAATCGTCACCGGTCTTTTTCCTCGATCCCGCCTCGGATAATCGTCTGAAACATGAAACTCGAAGAACATTTTAACGTGCATCACCTAAACTTAAATAATTTAAAATAATGCATTTAAATAAATCATGCACCACTAAGACTCATTTTAAAATTAAATAAATGCTTTAATAATTAAATAAGTGCATGGGTTATACGTGTACTGAATTTGGGCACTACAGTTTGTAATGCCCCAGAATTTAATTACCGTAATCTGAAATGATTTGGGTATGATTACCGTAATTTGGAATTAATCTGGAAATGATTTATTAATTAATTACGAAAAATATAGACGGAACGGATCGGACTAGAACACGTGAGAAAGGTGTAAATTGTGTGTGCAAGGAAATGAGTCGGCGCACATGCGCGAGGGAATGGAGCGCACATGCGCGAGCAGGGCAGAAGCCTGCGCGCACATGCGCGACTTCACAGCGCGCACATGCGCGCGAGCTCCAGAAGGTTGGGCGAATATGCGCCGATTGGATGCGCGCATATGCGCGAATGTTGATTTCCGAAACAGTAGGTCTCGCGCATATGCGCGAGATGAAGCGCGCATATGCGCGAGTAGTCCAGTAGTCGGACAGTGCTTCTGGCGCATATGCGCGGAATTGTGCGCGCATATGCGCCAGTCATGCAGAACAAGAATTCGACACTTTTTCTCTTGGGGCGAGGCGTATATATATATATATATATTCATGTAAACGTTATTCAGAAGAAAAATAGAGAATCGAAGGGAAACGCTTTAAAATTTCTTCGAGGACTATAATCGTGATTTATGAGCGATCCGCCCGTCAGATTTTAAATCCGACTTCAGTACCGAGTTCCTATCAACGTAGACTACCACTGGACGTAAGTTTTGCTATGTTTAGACATGTTTTGAATTTATGATATTGTCTAAATTGAATAGGAGTTAGATATGATGCTCTTGACATAGTAGACATCGTATATCTGAAGTCAGATTGAAGAACGGACTGTGTATGGAATTGTTATTAATTTTCCGAGTTTATTCGATTGTAATATATCGAGTTGATATCAGAATCATGGTATTGTGGATTTTATAATATTGGAATTAATATCTGATTTATACTATATCACTGGATATATTGATATTAGTCAGATTGGGATCAGATGAGTTGTTGATTTGTTTGTACTGAGATTGTATTGCCGGGATTGCGGGATTGTACAGAATTGATATAGAATTTGGTATTGATATTGATCAGACTCAGTATTGATTGTGATTATATCGTGATATTGTCAATATGAATTGGATTGTGTCTTGATTCGATCTTGATCAGAACATGCTTTGAATTGAGCTATAGATTGACACAGTCTATTCGATATTGTGATTCAGATTGACATGGACAGACATGAAATGGAGTCTTCGTCAGATCATGAAGACAAAGGTATAAGTCAATGTGGTATTGGGAGATGGACTTGAGTCGGTTTAGACTTGGGTTTCCCTAAATCACATACTTTACTTTATTGCATTGATTGATTGATATACTTGTTTTCTTGAGTTATAGAATACAGGTATTAGGAGAGTAATATTATGACAGAAGTGCCGTTAGTGGTGGGATCGCCAAGGGCACATTGCACGATGTCATAAGATGGTGTATTGGCGGTGGTGCCAAAGACTGTCACTGGATGTTTGGTTATCGATGTGGATAGATTGATAGCTTCTTCTATTACTGTTGGTTGATATTATATCGATGTGGATAGATGTATAGCTTCTTCTATTACTGTTAATTGATATTATATCGATGTGGATAGATTCATCGTTCCTTCTATTACTGTTAATCGATGTTATATCGATGTGGATAGAATCGGACTTTGTTCTATTACTGGTAATCGATATCATATCAATGTGGATAGAATCAGGGCTTGCTCTATTACTGGTAATCGATAATATATCAATGTGGATAGAATCAGGGCTTCGTCTATTACTGTTAACCGATACTGTATCGGTGTGGATAGAACTGGAGTCTTTTCTATTGTTGTTAATCAATACTATATCGACGTGGATAGAACTGGAGTCTTTTCTATTACTGTTAGTCGATATATACATGCCAACTTCTGGAATCAGGATCCCTAGACTAGGATTGAGTCTAGTCTGAATTTAGTAGCTACGAGTATTGTTGACAGTGTGTTATTGATTATGTTTCAGATTTGTTACATATTGTTGATACCTGATTACATGCTTTATATTTGTTTATATGATTGCATGTTTCATTGATTTATACTGGGAGTTATTCTCACCGGTTTATCCGGCTGTTGTCTTGTCTGTATGTGTACTTGACAACAGATGGGACAGGCTCAGGGTCGAGGAGATGAGGAGAGATCGAGTTAGAGTGGAGACTTCGGACTTTGATCTAAGATAGGGTTTGAACACTTGACATTAGTTGTTAAACTCTAGTTCGAATAAATGTTTTGTAATACAGGATTTGTATTTTATATACTGAGATGTATATACGTTTTATTTCACTACGTTCCGCACTTTAAAAAGAAAATTTTTTTTAGACCCTGTTTTATAATTGATTAATTAGTCCCAATGATGATTAAGAACTTGATTAGCGTCCGGGTCCCCACAACAGGTGGTATCAGAGCTGTAGGTCCTTGAATTGTAGGTTCCTTAGCACTGAGATAGAAGTTAGGGAGCGGGGTAGATTGAGTTTTCTTTCCCTGTATGTGGTTGCTAGCAAGTGATTTCATATACTGATGATTTATATGTATGCTAGCATGATATTATGTTTTATTGCCTGGATTTATATGGCATAGAAATGCATATAATGTTGAAATAACATTGTATCTGCTAAGATTTCAGTATGTTCTTACTGTGTATTAAGCTACATGTTACCTGGATATCGGAGGTGATTTGGTAATATGTATTATATGAAACTGGATCAGAACCAATTCTTGATCAGAGGTAAGCTGATCAGGATTGGGATTGAGACGGATTTGTCTCCTGTTGTTACTAATACCTGTGATTATCAGATATTCCTCCTAGACGAATTCCAGAAAGGGGTAGTACATCTTATGATCAGATGGATGTGTCTGAAACTCTGATGGAAACACAGATGATAAGATTTCAGTCATTTCAACCACCGATTTTGAGGGGTGTTGAGACACCAGCTGATTGTGAGACTTGGCTGGAGGAGATCGAAATGCTGTTTGAATTTTTGGGATTCACAGACGAGTGCAGAATTAAACTGGTTGGGAATCAACTACGGGAAGTCGCTAGGAGTTGGTGGCTGGTAAACCGGGAAGCCATAGTACAGCGTGGTTTCACGATTACGTGGAAACTTTTCAAAGTGGAATTTTATCAAAGGTTTGTACCTCTATCATATCGAGAGGACAAAAGTGCAGAATTTGCAAATTTGAGGCAGGGTCCATTGAAGATCGATGAATATTTGGCCCATTTCTTTACCTTGTTACAGTTTGGTCCGCAAGTGGCGAGAAATGATACAGCTGTAGCTGATCAGTTTATCAAGGGCTTGAATCCGGAAATACGCACCTTGGTGACTGTAAAACAACCGAGTAATTTTACTGATACTCTGAATCGAGCCAGAAGAGCAGAAACCGTTCTAATGAGACAAAAAGAAGCTTCATATGTTCTTCCAACACCGATACCACAACAACTGCCTTCCAGAATCGAGATTGGCAGTAGCAGTGGTGGAAAGAAAGAAATGTTGAAAGTGCAAAAGAAGCAATTCAAGAAGTTTGGGAGCGGTTCATCTAGCTCTGGTGGCTCTAGTCCGAATTATACTGGAGTTCATTGCAGGAATTGCGGTGGGAGACATTCCCCGGAACTATGCCATGGAGTGACTGGTCGGTGCAACTTCTGTAAACAGCAAGGACACTTTGCTAGAGTCTGTCCACAGAAAGGTGCCCGAAGATTTCAGGAAGCAGGATCATTTGGGGGTGGTGATCGAGAAACAGACCCAGGACACACTTGATGATACAGTGACAGGTACTGGTGTTTTATGATTAGATTGCATATGTATTGATATATACTGATGCATTCTTTACGATTATCTTTGACTGAGTTGCATTGATATACATTGTACCTGTGGGGTCTGTGTATACTGTAGTATTGAGTTTTGTTTTAATCTTTTGGAGAAAAAGATTGTTATCAGTGAACTTTGTAACTATCATATACTGCAGTAAAATGAGAATGAGATGGAATTAGATGATGTTGTACTTGTGTTTTTTGATTTTAACTATATTATTGATATATAATAACAAGTACAAAGTGGGTATAGATTCTTGCCAGGAGATGGTAAGATTTTGACCTGAAATGGCCAAAGAATAAATAATATACGGTAAGAATTCTCGGTTTTGAATTCCTTGATATCCGTACTATATGACTTGATGATTATCGAAAGGAATGGAGCAATTCCTTACATATATTCAGTTGATTACTGAAATTGAGCATATCAGGAGCTGAGTTGTCGATAGCAGGAGATTTGCTATAATTTTTGCAGATTTAGATTTTAGATTTGCTTTGTATCAGGGAGATTGATTACAGCCTTGATTCTATACCAGGTACTGGTGTTATTTTAGGATTATGTATAGAATAATATTGAATGAATTAAAAGAATTGAGATATTAGTTTGATGATTTATGGCTTGAAAGTTAGAGTTATATCTGAATATGTATTTCTCTATGAGATATCTCAGTTCTGTTATGGGTTGATGAATCCTGTATTCAGAAGTATTCTGATGATTTTATACCGTGTATCTATGATGCGTTGATATACTCGTGATATAAGATTGATTGAATTGAATATCTTGTATGGAATAATCTGGGAGTTCAGATTATTGTATACAGAATGGGTTGGATATAAAGATAGTTGAGGACAGTGATTACTGACTGAAACAACAGCAATATCAGATAGTTATATTTGCTGGAGTTTGGTAGATTCTTATATCCGATTGTTGTTTTAAAATTGCTTGCGAATTGTTATTGTTCTGAACAGTATTGAGACAGACTATATTGTTTGGGGGACATTAAATTCGAAGAAGATATAGCAGTTGATCTAAACGACTTGAAGATGTGATCAGTTAGTCAGCATTAGCAGATATTGATTTATACTCGAATCGGAGCTGATATTGGTGTTATTCTGAATCCGTATATGATACCGATTGTGATATATTATTGTGATTCTATACAGTGCAACCGAATCTGAGCGTCGATCAGAACATCAGGTAGGTATTACTGTTATATATATATCTTGTTTGTGCCGAATATTCCGAATCTGGAATGACAGACAGGGTCAGAAGTACACAGTGATCGATTCAGTATTCTTTTCGGTAACAGAACATGTATGAAATTTGGAAGTATGGTTTTGATATAAACAAATGCGATCAGTTGTGGCAGAATATGTATTGAAATATCTGAATTGCCAACAGTTGAAGACAGAAAGATAGAAACAAAGAAATTAGTTATCTTAATTGTCGATTCTTGAATAGAAATGGGAGTACATTTATATAAACGGTGTGATAACATTACTGCATTCTTATTTTGATTGTACGGTGATGTGATTATGAATGACAGATTGTTCGAATCTGCCTCTATTATGTGTACAGGACGATGTACAGATACTATTAGACGACTGAAATTGTACTAGAACAGAGGATCATCGGAGTGAACTATCCTGATACTGGAGGATATCCAGTAGTTGTAGTGTGTGATTTTAGCACTAGTTGAAATAACTGAGTGTCATTTATGAATTTGCATACGACAATAGCTATCAAATGCGTATTGAGATAGCATTCTTAGAGATTTTGATACAGTGAGAACTGTTAATTTCGGTTGTATGAAGAATATCTGAGATTTGAATTGATAGAATCAGAAGTATGATTCAGAAGAAAAGGAAGATAGCTCGAAATTTGACATTAAACAAGCCAACGTCGGATGATGACGGTTGGTAATTGAAGATGGAAATTGAATATATCCTTGACTAGGATTGACAAATGATAATACTGAATTGTTATATGTTATCGATTGGTATATACGGATGCTGTATAGCCAATATTTTACGATTGATTCTGTCACGAATCATTTCAAGTAGTATTATGACATTATACTTCTTAAATGAGTGTTTTCCATTTGGAGTCAAGATCCGGGAAAGGAAAATACCTCAGAATGATGTTAAGGAAATGAGTTTGGATGTTAAACTCTGTTATACATTTCTTCTGATAGATCGTGATTAATTTAGTGAGAGTTCGAGGACGAACTCAGATCTAAGAGGGGGAGAAATGTAATGCCCCAGAATTTAATTACCGTAATCTGAAATGATTTGGGTATGATTACCGTAATTTGAAATTAATCTGGAAATGATTTATTAATTAATTACGGAAAATATAGACGGAACGGATCGGACTAGAACACGTGAGAAAGGTGTAAATTGTGTGTGCAAGGAAATGAGTCGGCGCACATGCGCGAGGGAATGGAGCGCACATGCACGAGCAGGGCAGAAGCCTGCGCGCACATGCGCGACTTCACAGCGCGCACATGCGCGCGAGCTCCAGAAGGTTGGGCGCATATGCGCCGATTGGATGCACGCATATGCGCGAATGTTGATTTCCGAAACAGTAGGTCTCGCGCATATGCGCGAGATGAAGCGCGCATATGCGCCAGTCATGCAGAACAAGAATTCGACACTTGTTCTCTTGGGGCGAGGTGTATATATATATATATACATGTAAACGTTATTCAGAAGAAAAATCGAGAATCGAAGGGAAACGCTTTAAAATTTCTTCGAGGACTATAATCGTGATTTATGAGCGATTCGCCCGTCAGATTTTAAATCCGACTTCAGTACCGAGTTCCTATCAACGTAGACTATCACTGGACGTAAGTTTTGCTACGTTTAGACATGTTTTGAATTTATGATATTGTCTAAATTGAATAGGAGTTAGATATGATGCTCTTGACATAGTAGACATCGTATATCTGAAGTCAGATTGAAGAACGGACTGTGTATGGAATTGTTATTAATTTTCCGAGTTTATTCGATTGTAATATACCGAGTTGATATCAGAATCATGGTATTGTGGATTTTATAATATTGGAATTAATATCTGATTTATACTATATCACTGGATATATTGATATTAGTCAGATTGGGATCAGATGAGTTGTTGATTTGTTTGTACTGAGATTGTATTGCCGGGATTGCGGGATTGTACAGAATTGATATAGAATTTGGTATTGATATTGATCAGACTCAGTATTGATTGTGATTATATCGTGATATTGTCAATATGAATTGGATTGTGTCTTGATTCGATCTTGATCAGAACATGCTTTGAATTGAGCTATAGATTGACACAGTCTATTCGATATTGTGATTCAGATTGACATGGACAGACATGAAATGGAGTCTTCGTCTTCGTCAGATCATGAAGACAAAGGTATAAGTCAATGTGGTATTGAGAGATGGACTTGAGTCGGTTTAGACTTGGGTTTCCCTAAATCACATACTTTACTTTATTGCATTGATATTTGCATTGATTGATTGATATACATGTTTTCTTGAGTTATAGATTACAGGTATTAGGAGCGTAATCTTATGACAGAAGTGCCGTTAGTTGTGGGATCGCCACGGGCACATTGCACGATGTCATAAGATGGTGTATTGGCGGTGGTGCCAAAGACTGTCACTGGATGTTTGGTTATCGATGTGGATAGATTGATAGCTTCTTCTATTACTGTTGGTTGATATTATATCGATGTGGATAGATGTATAGCTTCTTCTATTACTGTTAATTGATATTATATCGATGTGGATAGATTCATCGTTCCTTCTATTACTGTTAATCGATGTTATATCGATGTGGATAGAATCGGACTTTGTTCTATTACTGGTAATCGATATCATATCAATGTGGATAGAATCAGGGCTTGCTCTATTACTGGTAATTGATAATATATCAATGTGGATAGAATCAGGGCTTCGTCTATTACTGTTAATCGATACTGTATCGGTGTGGATAGAACTGGAGTCTTTTCTATTGCTGTTAATCGATACTATATCGACGTGGATAGAACTGGAGTCTTTTCTATTACTGTTAGTCGATATATACATGCCAACTTCTGGAATCGGGATCCCTAGACTAGGATTGAGTCTAGTCTGAATTTAGTAGCTACGAGTATTGTTGACAGTGTGTTATTGATTATGTTTCAGATTTGTTACATATTGTTGATACCTGATTACATGCTTTATATTTGTTTATATGATTGCATGTTTCATTGATTTATACTGGGAGTTATTCTCACCGGTTTATCCGGCTGTTGTCTTGTCTGTATGTGTACTTGACAACAGATGGGACAGGCTCAGGGTCGAGGAGAAGAGGAGAGATCGAGTTAGAGTGGAGACTTCGGACTTTGATCTAAGATAGGGTTTGAACACTTGACATTAGTTGTTAAACTCTAGTTCGAATAAATGTTTAGTAATACAGGATTTGTATTTTATATACTGAGATGTATATACGTTTTATTTCACTACGTTCCGCACTTTAAAAAGAAAATTTTTTTTTTAGACCCTGTTTTATAATTGATTAATTAGTCCCAATGATGATTAAGAACTTGATTAGCGTCCGGGTCCCCACACAGTTCCTCCCCCACTTATATAAATTTCGTCCTCGAAATTAGATCTTACCGAACAACTCCGGGTAGCAAATTATCTTCTCTGCTTCGGTCTCCCAAGTGGCCTCCTCCACTGATTGATTCAGTCACTGGACTTTGACCAACTTGGTCACCTTGTTTCGAAGTCTGCACTCATGTCTGTCTAGTATTTGGACAGGTCTCTCCTCATAAGACAGGTCTGGAGCCAACTGTAACGGTTCATAGCTTAATACGTGCAAAATATTAGCTAGGTACTTCCTCAGCATCGAGATGCGGAACACATTGTGTACCCTTGCCAGATTCGGCGGTAACGCAACACGATAAGCTAGTGTCCCAACTCTGTCCAGAATTTCAAACGGTCCAATAAACCTCGGACTCAACTTGTCTCTTTTCCCAAATCTCATAACATCCTTCATAGGTACTATCTTTATAAAAACGTTGTCACCTACGGCAAACTCGAGGTCTCTCATTCTCTTATCAGCATAGCTCTTCTGACGACTCTGGGCAGTCTTCATTCTGTCTCGAATCTTGATCACCACATCCGAAATCTGCTGAACTATCTCTGGACCAAGTTCTGCTCTCTCACCAACCTCATGCCAATGAATTGGTGATCTGCACTTCCTTCCATACAATGCCTCGTAGAGAGCCATACCTATAGATGATTTGATACTGTTGTTGTAGGTAAACTCCACTAGAGGTAGCTTAGACTCCCAAGTCCCCTGGAAATCGATCATACAGGCTCGCAATAGATCCTCCAAAATCTGAATCACTCGCTCAGATTGACCATCTGTCTGTAGGTGAAAAGCTGTACTGAAAAGCAACTTTGTTCCCATGGCTGCATGTAAGCTCTTCCAAAAGGACGATGTAAACATCGGGTCCCTATCGGACACAATTGAAACTGGGATATCATGCAATCGAACTATCTCCTTGAAATAGAGCTCCGCTTCCTGCATCACGGAGAAAGTCGTCTTCACTGGCAAGAAGTGTGCCGACTTCATTGGTCGATCCACTATAACCCAAATAGAATTAAATCCTCTGACTGACCTCGGTAAACCAACTACAAATTCCATGGCGATATTATCCCATTTCCACTCTAGGATGGGGAGTGACTTAAGTATTCCTGCTGGCTTCTGATGCTCTGCCTTCACCTGCTGACAAGTGAGGCATTCAGACACAAATCTGCGGATGTCTCTCTTTATACCTGGCCACCAATACAAAATCTGCAAGTCTTTGTGTTGGAACTTTTCAAGTTCGCAATCTTTGCTTAATTTTGATGCTAACAAAACTTGTTATTTTGTTTCTAATAATCTATCTTAGTGTGCAGTAAGCTGGAACTGAAATAATCAGTTACGAGCCAAAACTAAAGCTGTCGAGGAATGCTAACTGAAGACGTCCAACTGATCGCGTAAACTGAAAACAGTAGAACTGAAGTGCCAACTGAAAGAATAGTTCAACTGAATGTACAGCTGATGAGCAGTTCAGCAGAAGACCTTCAGAAGCCCGGCCAGCTGATGAAGTGTTCAACTGATGAAGAGCCCAGCTGACCAGTTCAACTGAAAGAGTGAAATCAGTTCAACTGATTTCACCAGCCCAACTGAAGACCAGTTGAAAGCATCAGTCAAAGTCAATCAGTTGCAGATCAAGACAAGCTTAATAATGGAATCCAGCTAAGCACGAAGGTACAAAAGCTATTGTACCACCACAGTACAATAAGAGACGTTGCATCAGAGCTTAAAGCCAAAAGTTCCGGAAAGATGTCGAGGAACAAATTCAAAATGCAACGGACACATTATTGAGTCTTACAGTACGGTCAGCCAAACGCCTATAAATAGAAGCTGAAGTTCAGTGAAGACTAACACTGAGAAAAACGAGAACAGAGAACAAGGGCACGCTTATTACATATCAGCTTGTTAGAAGCAATCAGCCCAGAGGGAACACTTCATTGTATTATCAGCTTAGATTAGAAGCCTTTTTCCCTCAGTGTGTGAGAACACTTTCGGGTAGTGTTCATTGATCAGTTCTCACACACACACACACTCACTCACTCATCATCTCAGATTCCGTCTTGCACACAGACGTAAAACATGTGTATGTAGTCTTTGACACATAAACGTTAAACAAGTGTTGGCTGGAAGGTGCTGCCTTCAGTCGTAGCTAGGAGTTCAGTTAGGCAGTGGGTAAGTCCTAAGCTGGGTGGGTTTGTACAAGTAGTTGTATAAATCAAAGTCTTCTAGTGGATCCTATCCGTGGAGATAGAAGGGGTGACGTAGGAGCAGTTGAAGTCTCCGAACATCCATAAACATATCTTGTGTTATTTTCTGTTTAACTGACAGTTTCGTTTTTAACTGATTTGATCAGTTCAGCTGATATCAGTTCAGTTCTGTCCATAACTGAACTGATATAAGACCGAACTGATCGCCCATTCTTTTCAACTGATCAGTTACACGAGATATATAAAATATATCAGTGTTTCTTAACGAAGGATTATTTCGAGTGTCTTCCGCTTGGTTTTTAACCAAACTCGATTTAATTCATCGGTGTATACGATCTTAGAACACGAGCTATTGCAGCTCATTGGAAGGTTGAGTTTCTTTGAATATGCATCAGTTTATTATTGACTGATGCTGATCAGAGATTATTTCGATCCAACAAGTGGTATCAGAGCCAGTTGTTCTAAGATGGACATTTGAAAACTGATATTTTAAATTTGTTTTAAAATGGTATTTAAAATGGTTTTCAAAACCCTTTTAAAAATTTTATATCTCATGCGTTTTTCTGAGAAGAGAGGATTGGTTCTGCAATTAATATTGTAGCCACTTCGCTCGACTCCGTTTTTCTTATTTTAGCAGCTTGCAGGTTTTGAGGTCAACTGACAGCAGAACAGCAAAACTGATATGCGAACAAGATTTCAGTTGCAAGCCTACCAGTTAAACTGATCAACAGACGAAACCCAACTACCAGCTGAAACTGATGAGTTAAGTGGAGCTTAATCATCAGAAATTCCGCCGCTTAACTGCCATATCAGATCAGGAGAAATGATCAATGCGGTTCAGCAATCAGTTGAGTCCAGTTTGCATCAGCTAAACCAGTTAGCTAGCACATGACTTCAAGTTCAAAGCAGTTAGCTGTTCATCTATCAAAAGGAAATCAAGACTTTGCAGTCTTTCAAGGATTCAAGGCAACCGATAGTTGGTACATTTAGTTCCATTATGTGTAAACTGATTGATAACTGATGTTGTTTAAAATCCAGCTAAATGTAGTAGCAGTTTTCCCTTACATAACCGGTGTGCTTAATTGTAATACAAGGGAAGTTTATTTGTTTAAATAAACATCATGTTATTCAGTTTGTTTAAATGTATCTGAACTGATAATCCCAGTTTTGTGTAGCCTTAACTGCTTGCATGATTATTGCTGCTTTAAAATAATTTTAAAATCGTGTGACTATTTATATTTTTAAGGGGGAGTTTTCCTTTAAATTCATATTTTAAAATGATTTTTCACTTCAGTTGTTGAGGGGGAGTTTTTTTAAAAAAAAAATATTTTTCAAATTTGTTATCCCTCAAACTGAAATTATCTTAGTTTCTTTTTAAATTGTTTTTCTTATTAATTCAGTTAGTAAGGGAGAGCATTCACTCCTGGAACTGAATTTTTGTTTTGATTGCTTAAATGTTTTTGATTCTCACAAAGGGGGAGAATCATATCACTTTAACTGTTCAAGTTTTGTGATCATCAAAAAGGGGGAGATTGTTGGAACTTTTCAAATTCGCAATCTTTGCTTAATTTTGATGCTAACAAAACTTGTTATTTTGTTTCTAATAATCTACCTTAGTGTGCAGTAAGCTGGAACTGAAATAATCAGTTACGAGCCAAAACTAAAGCTGTCGAGGAATGCTAACTGAAGACGTCCAACTGATCGCGTAAACTGAAAACAGTAGAACTGAAGTGCCAACTGAAAGACTAGTTCAACTGAATGTCCAGCTGATGAGCAGTTCAGCAGAAGACCTTCAGAAGCCCGGCCAGCTGATGAAGTGTTCAACTGATGAAGAGCCCAGCTGACCAGTTCAACTGAAAGAGTGAAATCAGTTCAACTGATTTCACCAGCCCAACTGAAGACCAGTTGAAAGCATCAGTCAAAGTCAATCAGTTGCAGATCAAGACAAGCTTAATAATGGAATCCAGCTAAGCACGAAGGTACAAAAGCTATTGTACCACCACAGTACAATAAGAGACGTTGCATCAGAGCTTAAAGCCAAAAGTTCCGGAAAGATGTCGAGGAACAAATTCAAAATGCAACGGACACATTATTGAGTCTTACTGTACGGTCAGCCAAACGCCTATAAATAGAAGCTGAAGTTCAGTGAAGACTAACACTGAGAAAAACGAGAACAGAGAACAAGGGCACGCTTATTACATATCAGCTTGTTAGAAGCAATCAGCCCAGAGGGAACACTTCATTGTATTATCAGCTTAGATTAGAAGCCTTTTTCCCTCAGTGTGTGAGAACACTTTCGGGTAGTGTTCATTGATCAGTTCTCACACACACACACACTCACTCACTCATCATCTCAGATCCCGTCTTGCACACAGACGTAAAACATGTGTATGTAGTCTTTGACACATAGACGTTAAACAAGTGTTGGCTGGAAGGTGCTGCCTTCAGTCGTAGCTAGGAGTTCAGTTAGGCAGTGGGTAAGTCCTAAGCTGGGTGGGTTTGTACAAGTAGTTGTATAAATCAAAGTCTTCTAGTGGATCCTATCCGTGGAGATAGAAGGGGTGACGTAGGAGCAGTTGAAGTCTCCGAACATCCATAAACATATCTTGTGTTATTTTCTGTTTAACTGACAGTTTTGTTTTTAACTGATTTGATCAGTTCAGCTGATATCAGTTCAGTTCTGTCCATAACTGAACTGATATAAGACCGAACTGATCGCCCATTCTTTTCAACTGATCAGTTACACGAGATATATAAAATATATCAGTGTTTCTTAACGAAGGATTATTTCGAGTGTCTTCCGCTTGGTTTTTAACCAAACTCGATTTAATTCATCGGTGTATACGATCTTAGAACACGAGCTATTGCAGCTCATTGGAAGGTTGAGTTTCTTTGAATATGCATCAGTTCATTATTGACTGATGCTGATCAGAGATTATTTCGATCCAACACTTTGTACATTTTGGTACCTCCTGGGTGAATAGAATACGGAGATGCGTGTGCCTCTGTCAGAATATCCTCTCTGATCGAATCAACACTAGGCACCCACATTCTACCTCTGTATCTCACAATACCATCAGACACTGTGTAGAGTACATTACCCTTGGCTTCATCCTTCAGTATCCATTTCTGTAACTGCTCATCTGAGGCCGCACGAATACGGTCTAGCAGAGAAGAGTGGACTGTCAGATTAGACAGCCTCGGAGCTCTGCCCTTGCGATAAATCTCTAAACCTCTAAACCAAACATCTGAATCTCAAACTGAAGAGGTATCTGTACTGACAACTGAGCTAAAACTGCCACTTTCCTGCTCAAGGCATCTGCGACAACATTAGCCTTTCTCGGATGGTAGCTAATCTCGCTGTCGTAGTCTTTCACCAACACTAACCACCGTCTCTGTCTCATGTTAAGTTCCTTCTGCGTGAAGAAATACTTGAGACTCTTATGATCAGTGAATATCTGACATTTCTCGTCGTATAAGTAATGTCTCCAAATCTTCAACGCAAAGACAACGGCGGCTAATTCTAAGTCATGCGTCGGGTAATTCTTCTCGTATACTTTCAGCTGCCTATACGCATAAGATATAACCCGAAACTTCTGCATCAACACTGTGCCTAACCCGAGCTTAGATGCATCGGTGTATAGCACAAAATCACCTTGCCCTGTCGGCATGGCTAACACTGACGATAAAATAAGAGCTTGTTTCAAAGTATCGAAGCTCTTCTGACACTCGCCACTCCACACGAACTTAGCATCCTTCTTGGTCATTGAAGTGAGTGGCACTGCTATGGACAAAAATTCCTGAATGAACTTACGGTAGTAACCGGCTAAACCCAAAAAGCTGCGGATCTCTGATGCATTCTTCGGCTCAACCCATTCCTTAACGGCTGCTACTTTTACTGGATCCACCTCAATTCCGCTGCTAGAAATTATATGACCCAAAAATGATACCTTCTCCAACCAAAATTCACACTTACTGAACTTCGCAAATAACTTGCGACTCTGCAAGGTCTGTAGAACTGTCCTCAAATTCTGGTTGTGCTCCTCATGGCTCTTCGAGTAAATGAGAATGTCGTTAATAAATACTATGACAAACTTAATTCACGTAAGGTTGAAATACTCGGTTCATGAGGTCCATGAAAATTGCTGGAGCATTCGTCAGTCCAAATGGCATCACTAAAAACTCGTAATGCCCATATCTGGTCCTGAAGGCTGTCTTGTGCACATCCACGTCTTTCACCTTCAACTGGTGATACCCTGATCGAAGATCTATCTTAGAGAACAGTGTATCTCCCTGCAATTGATCAAACAAGTCTTCGATTCTGGGAAGTAGGTATTTATTCTTGGTCGTTACCTTGTTCAACTCTCGGTAATCGATGCACAGTCTCGTGCTACCATCTTTATTTTTCACAAAAAGAACTGGTGCGCCCCACGGTGAGAAACTATGGCGAATGAATTCCTTGTCTAGAAGCTCCTGAATCTGCTGTTTGAGTTCTAGCATCTCATCTGGAGCTAATTGATACGGTGCCTTAGAGATTGGCACAGTGCCTGGCGTAAGATCGATTACAAACTCCAACTCTCCCTTTGATGGAAGACCTGTGACGTCGTCAGGAAAGAAGTCTAGGAAGTCTCTGACTACGGGCACATCTGATAAAGACGGAGCGGGTACGTCAGGTGCGGAAATAACACTGGCCAAGAAATCCTGACACTCTTTGGAAATGAGTCTCCGCGCCTGCATGCAAGAGATCATGCGAGGGAAATTTCTCCATCTGGCTGGTTCAAAGAGAAATTGTTCCATGCCCAACGGCTTAACCAATACTGACCTTTTCTGAAAATCAATCAAAACTCTATTCTTCGTCAGCCAGTCCATACCCAAGATAATATCGAATTCCGGCTTTGGCAAAACAATCAAATCTGCATACATTAGGTGGCCCTGCAGCTTAAGATCGATGTCTCTGACCACGCTAGTAGCTGATAGTTCTTCCCCTGATGGGACTGTCACTGAATACCTCACGTCGAGTCCAATAGACTCGACGTCCAGGTGAATAGCAAATGTCTATGAAATGAATGAGTGGGTGGCTCCTGAGTCTATCAGGGCCTTCTTGGCTAATCTCTTGATGAAAATATTTCCTGAGAGACGTTAACACCACGTAACTTATATCCCAAAGTTTTAATAGTAGTCTTATGCAACAAAAGACACCAAAAATTCCATCTAGCATCCTGATAATCCCAATCCAAATAAACATGCAAGGCAAAAATAATATTGAGCTTAGGTAGAAAAGTTTACCGGTCAGTAAAGTCGTGTCTGGGTTCGCCTCTTGCGCATGCATAGCGAACATTCCACCCTGGGTCGGCTGCCTCCATTGTGGGCACTCCTTTAGCATGTGGTCATTGGCTCCGCATTTGAAACACTTGCCTGACCCATATAAACATGGCCCCGGGTGTTGGCGGTTGCACTTCGGGCACACCGGGTGTTCTCCAGGCCTCTATGGCGCCTTCTGCTATGGCATAGGACCCTCGCCATTTGGCGGTCCCTGATATGGCCTCTTCCTTACTTGCCCCTGGAACCGCCTCTTAAACTGAGGTCTATGTTGCTGCTGCTGCTGTGGAGCCTGATAGGGCCTCTTGCCCAGCCTGTCAACTTCAATATCCCTCTGATCTTGCTCTGCTGCCAAATCTCTTGACAAGGCAACCGTGTAGGTAGTAGGACCAGCAACTCGGACGTCACGACGCAAGACTGACTGCAACCCTTCCATAAAATTCCTCAACTTACTCTGGGCATCATTAGCTATCAGGGGCACAAAGTGACACCCCCTTTCGAGCTTCCTGACAAAGTCCGCAACGCTAATGTCCCCCTGTCGCAGCGTCATAAACTCTCTTGTCAATTTGGATCGTACTTCTTCAGTGGAGTACTTGGAGTAGAATATCTCTTTAAAACCATCCCAAGAGAGGGTCTGCAAGTTCGTTTCCACTGGAGTAGAATACTTGGAGTAGAAATTACCGCTCGGGCGCCGAGGGTACTGACTGAACTTCGCGACTCTGAAACTTAAACTCTCCAATTTCGATCACACCGACAGTGACAACGCCTCGAGACTCACCCTAGGACACTATTGCACTGACTCGACTCCACAAAACGTCCCAAACGACGACGTATGCCAAACGAGCAACCAATTTGTAAACTCAATTTTTGACACCAATTGATTCCTACGATTTCTAATGCAACCAACGACTATCGACATGGAACGAACCATCAAAACTCACCCCAAACTCATACCCCATATTCTTACACACAGCAGCGATCACCCGTCGATCTCCAACGAAGCCTGCAACAATAAAATTTCAAGAACGCATCAATGCATAATTTTCTAAAAAAAAAAAAAGCAGTTTGAGAAGTCCCACAAAAAACGCCATAACTCACTCAAGGTTTATCCAAATATTTCGAATTTATTGTCAAATTGAATGTATCGAAGAGTTCTACAATTTTTATGTTGAAAGTTTTCTCAAAATCGCGACCGAAAAATCGCAGTTTTAAATATGACAACAAAAACGAGATTTGTGCTCCAAAAACCGTTTCAAAACTTATCCAAACATCATTGCTCAAACTTCTACACATCGCACATGTATTTTTACTCATAAATAACAACACGACGCATAATATGACGAGATCGATGCATAAAAAATGAATATACAAGCCTTTTGATAATTAAAAATACCGAACCGACGATACCGAAGCGGGAAGGAAGCGAGGTTGATCCGGGACGAACATGGCACGATTTTCTTACAACGAAAGTGACTAAAACTTGCTGGAAATTCAGAGGAATGGGGCGGCTGCTCTCTAGGCCAAGAACCCTAGGTTTTTTTTCTCTAAAAGTATAAAAATCTGAATAATGAAGTATGTGTGAGTTGGCCGATTTTTAGTGTTTGTAAAAGTGTGTGTGTGTAGATTTAATTAGGGAAAAATTATTGCTTAATTAACTAATCAAAAATACTAATTAAAATACTAACCCTCCTCTAACTTTAGTTAAATCCCATAATTTAAAATAAATTGCACAATAACCAAACTTTAAAAGTTTTAAAACTCTAAAATTCCTAAATAAATAATTTAGGCTTTAAAATGCTGAAACTAGATAAATCATTTAAAACATCTCATTCTCAACTTAAAATAAAATACCATATTTGTAAAATTGCCAAAATCGTCACCGGCCTTTTTCCTCGATCCCGCCTCGGATAATCATCTGAAACATGAAACTCGAAGAGCATTTTAACGTGCATCACCTAAACTTAAATAATTTAAAATAATGCATTTAAATAAATCATACACCACTAAAACTCATTTTAAAATTAATAAATACTTTAATAATTAAATAAATGCATGGGTTATACTTGTACTGAATTTGGGCATTACAATATATGTCATGTTGTGGCCTAGGTGCCTGTTGTAACAGTTGCTGTAACTGCTGCTGTTGTATCTGCTGCTCGAAGAGACGAGCCATCCCCTCTAAGGCACGAGTAGCAGCATGCCTGGAGGGGGTGGTGGGGGTGCATTCCCTTGATGGTTCACACTGTTCTCAGCTATGTTCTCATTAATAGTTAGGAGGTATTTTATCTGAACGTTTTCCAAATTCTAACGTAGCCAACATGCGTTTAAATCTAAGTTTTCTAATCATGTGACATATCCTAATTCATTTAGCAATTTAAGCATGCGAAGCATATATACTCAAAAAGCTAGTAAACTTGTAACGTAAACATATTATTCATGTCATCATGCAGGTAACATCATATTAAATCATAAAAAGTATGTAAAACTTACAAATTTGAGGCTTGAAGACTGATCTTTTTGGCGTTGATGGTGGCACAATCCTTTACAGGACCTTTGCTCTGATACTAACTGAAACGTCTGCTTATTCGTTTTCTTAAAAAGTACCCGAAAGTTTTTTTTTAAATCCCCTAAGGAATCGGCCAAACCCTCACAATACCTAAAAATATTTTTGTAAAATATTTTGCACCAATTTAGAATAAAACAACCAACTAATATTTGAACGTCAAGGGAATAGTCAAAGCATAAAATCGTCAAATGTTTGAAACTCCTAAAATAGCAAAGTCGCTATCAACTATCAATCTCTCAAAAACCTCTCAAAAGCATAAATAAATAGTCGTAAAAATCTTAAACGTAAATCATAAGTGCGGAAAAGTAGAAGCGCTGGTCCTCGGGTTATGTGCACCTTCAGTCCAGTCAGGTCAACCATCCAGACCTCCCACATCATAATTATCAATATCACCTGCATCAATCACACATAATGAGTCTAAAGACTCATCACATCTTATTCTAGATAGCAAATAATACTAATAAAACCACAAACAACAGTGAAAATATTTTTTTTACGTCAAAATAACATTTTCATGACATGCATTGACTTCAAAACGTAAACATTTTCATAAACATTTTTCATATACTTTTCATGATGCATAAACTTTAAACATAAACATTTTCACATAAACATAAACGTATCCATATTCGTATCCACATATTCATATCATCATATTCATATTCATATCATCCTCAACATATTCATATCATCATCAACATATACGTATTCCTTTTTTCCTTTCGTTGAATTCAGGTCGTTACTTGTGACTTTCGTGTTCGTCTATGTCTACGTCTACGTCTACGTGTTGAGCGATGGATCCATCTACATGTAACCACAGTACTAGGCGGCGGGGGACACCAGCAACACTCTCACCGGTCAACTGGGCCCTGGCCTTACGTATTAACATGTCATCATAAACATCTACATATCTGTATCCAAGGAAATACGATCGTCGGGCTCCCAGTAGGACCATAACACTCACGATATCTCCAACATATCATCGTATTAGTCATAATTACTTCACTTCCTTCAACGTTTTATATTCTCATCACTTCATAAAATTTAAACATGCATATAACGTTTTTATTTTTAAACCAAGCATGCAACATGACTTTTAAATGTCCACGTTAAATCATAAAATCCATAAACATTTAAAATAAATGTTTTAACATATTAAATCATAAAACATTAAACATATTATCATCTTAGAAATTCATAAACATTTAAATAAACATATTAACATATAAAAATTGATAAATATCCATAGTCATTGAAAATAATCATATTAGCACATAAAACAGCATCCAGAACAATGCCATGACATTTACTAATTTCTAGGTATAAAAAGATCGTTTTATCCCTAGACGTAAAATTTCACGTTGTAGACATTTTCTTAATTCCATTTGACTCTAACATGCCCCAAATATTTATTTAATCTTACATGAATTTTCTCATATTTTTATTTAGCATAAATCTTTGACTTTTAAATTAATCTTTAAATAAGACATATTAGCGTGTTTTAATCCCGAATTACACCAAAACTCATTATTTTGATCTCAAATTTTAAACATAGCATTTTTATTATTTATTCTACCATTCCAAGTCATGAGCCACATCCGTGGACCCATGGACTCAATTTTAGTTATTAAAATCTCGTTTTTGACACCTTATCGTACACACCGAGCCATATCCTAATTTACTCGAGCCACGCCCGAGCCACCTTGAGCCAAACCCGAGCAAACCCACCTATGAACCCTCCTGACCAAGCCCAGCCCAAAGAACCAGCCCTGGCCCACTCAAAACCCTCCTGGAATTCGCCCCAAAATCCTGCACATGAGTGTGTCAGTCTCCCATGAACAATAGGACTCCTACCTAGTCTAGGACTCTTCCAGCCTTTAGCCGCCGAGCCCACCTAACTCAATAAATCCCTGGACCATGACCAGAGTCGACCCAGACCAGCCCACTTCTTAGAACCCAGCAGCGAAGCCACTGAAGATTGACAACAACCTCACGAAAACCCTTGTTGTCATGCACCTTCCTCTCTTTCCTCAAACCAGCAGCCAACCCAGCCGTCCCAGCCCCTAGCCCAGCCCTTGTTCACCCTCTTAGGACCCTAGAGACCTAGGCCAGGCCAGCCCAGCCTAGCCCAGACCCGCTGGCCAAGCTCCTTCTTCCTGCACGAGCTGCTGCACATGCGACTGTCCTTGATAACTTCTCCCGGGTGGAGTCCTTGTTGGAAAGGACTCCTCCCAGCCCCTGGTTTCCGAGTCCTAGCATGGCTATGACTCTTCCACTGGCTCGCTCATGGTCTTAGCTCGGTCCTGGCCCCAACCGAACCCAGGCTCAACTATTATCCCATGAACACCGAACCCATACATCAACCTATGTAGAATTGGTTCCAGCTTGCATGTTTCTTGTTTGCTGTGATTTTGTGTGTGTTCTAAGCCTTCAAACCGATGTAAAACAATTTGTGATCATAACCTAAATCATGGCAGCCCTTTAACCATACAAAAATATGATTTTTGAAGGAAAATACAAGCCAAAAGTTTGACACATGCCATAAATCCGAAAATAATTCAAAGTGACACTTGTTTTTCAGACTTTTCATGGATAAAAATATAATATGGTGTGATGATGTTTTGAAGGAAAGAAAAATGCATGCTTTTGCGTATTAAACGCACGAATATACGTTGACGACGAAGAACGATGACGAGGAGGGTCTATGCTTGAAATTACTTGAAGCTTTCCCAATTTTTTTTTTCAAATTCACGTGAGTTGTCGTGTGTTTGGAAGTGTTTTTTGAGAGAGAAAATTCAGAAAGAGGCGTGGGAATTTTGGGGATAATGGGGGAGGGTTTTGAGTATTATATACTAATTTATTCACTAATCAAAGCTTAGGCCTATTAGGCACCCAATTTAGGCCCATTAGTCTTTAATTAGAATTTAATTAAAATCTTAAAATAGTTTTGTTAAAATAAGTTTGTGAATTTATTAGCCGGATTGCCAAAAAGTTCGTATTTTTGTTGAAAAACCAACACCGATAAAATTTATGTCCCGACGTATAAAATCACCTCAAAACCCCTCATTTTCAAAAATATGAAAAATCATCGTTCATATTTTAAATAACTAAAATTAATTATTTAACAAAAACATTTTACGTTTTTCAGCCCTCAGTCTACGTTCCTCGATCGCAACTCGGATGACCTTTAAAAATACATTTTAATGCATAATGACAATAACATCCTATTTAACATATAATTATGCATGTCACATAATCAATTAATCAATTAAAATCAATCAATAATTATTTTCATATTTTCCTAAATTTATATGCAGTTGGATTATGTCGTCTTAATTTTGGACCTTACAGTACATACAGTGTTTACTGCTTCAGCCCAAAATCTTTGAGAACTACCAAAATCAACAAGCATTGTTCTAGAAGCTTATTTAAGGTCTGATTTCTTCTCTCAGCTACACCATTTTACAGAGGTATTCTAGCTGTTGAGAGCTCATGTTTGATTCCAGTATTTTCTAAAAAAGTTGAAAGATTTTGATTGATGAATTCAGTTCCTCTGTCAGATCTTATTCGATCAATCCCGACCGATTTTTCACTTAAAAGTCTTTTGAAGAGCTTAATCAGTTGTGCAGCAGTTTGGTCTTTCGATTTGAGAAAAATGACCCAAGTAAATCTTGAAAAATCATCAACAATTATTAAAGTGTATTTCATTCTCCCTAAACTCATGACTGGTATTGGACCAAAAAGATCCATATGCAACCGTTCTAAACATCGGGAAGATGATTTACAACCTCTATTCTTGAATGAAGATCTTATTTGTTTTCCAAACTGACATGATGAACAAATTTTATCTTTTGAAAAATCTATTTTGGGCAAACCATTTACAAGATCATGGTTACTCAGATAAGCAATAGATTTAAAGTTTAAGTGGTTCAACCTCTTATGCCACAACTAGTTTTCAAAAGATTTGGAAGCAATAAAACAAATTGGTGCATAAGGTTGTTCAGTCCAACTGACTTTGTAAGTATTACCACAACGATTTCCAGTTAGGATGACCTCATCAGTTGAGTCTCTAACTGAACACGTGTGTCTGTCAAACTGAACTGAGAAATTAGTGTCGCATAAATGACTTATGCTTATCAAGTTATAATTCAAATTCTCAACTAGCAAAACATCTTTAATTGTAAAGTTACCATGGATAAACTTATCCTTACCCACAATTTTACCTTTAGAATTACCTCCAAAACTGATGTTTGGTCCAGTATATTTGATCAGTTGAGATAGCAAATTTGCATCTCCTGTCATATGTCATGAACAACCACTGTCTAGATACCAAATTGATTCTTTGTTTGTACCTGTTACCTGTAATCACACACAGTATATAATTTTGGTTCTCATATTCATTTGGGTCCTAAACTGATTAGTCCTTTAGGAACCCAAACTTGAATCAGTCTAACTAATTTCCCAATTACTGTGTTCCCAATGGTTTTTCTCGAATTTTTGGCAGTATGTGTGTGATGTGAGGATGAGACAGTATTATTTGTATCCTTTTTCAACTGGTTATTTTTTTGATATCGTTTCTGAACTGGCTTAAAGTTGTAGTAATTGTAATAGCCATTCTTTGAGTACTAATTTTTGTGATTGGGCCGTTTAGGTGACCAGTTTCTTGTATCAGTTGGACTCTCAGAGCTATATCCAATATCATGCCCTTTGCCTTTGTTCTTACTTTCAATCAATTGAACAGCTGGTCTACTAGGTTCTGAGAATTCATTTACTATGGTTGATTTTACAAAAGTAATGTACTTTCTTTTGTTCTCATATAACGTTGGCTTTATATCATTTGCAGAATTTTCATCATGACTGTTAAAACCTAAACCAGTTTTATCATCAACTGATTTTTGAGAATTCTGCATTTCATTCAAAGCAACTGAAGACTTGTTCGTAAGGTTGAACATCACCTTTTTGCCGTACACTTTTACTAAGTTGACGATAAATATGAACTTCAGTTATCTAAAAAAAGAATTTTAACATATAAAAAAAGTAACAATAAATCACATTCAACGCCCATTTTTTTCAAATCGCAAAATCCCATGATTCTTTCCAGAAAATTCCAAGAACATTGTATACTTTTTTTATGTCGTAGAGCAGAAGATACATTCAAGATGACAAATAAATCTGATGAAATCAATTTATTGAGCATGGTGTCTCAAAACACGAAAGCAGCTCGGAAAATGGAGTAAAAAGTGTTACAAGAGATCATTAATTGAATGGGGCAGTCAATTGTTTAGTTAACCTCCAGCTGAGATAATTATCATTTCGGGATCGAATTCCTTGACAACAGGAATCAATATATGATCCCAAACAGCAAGATAGCCAGCATCTCCACACCTCCCATTCTCCCATGGAACATTAATGTTGTATCCGGAACCTGGCCCTTCTCCAATCATGAAATATGACCCGTCATCACCGGCTGGATAGAAACTTCCAAATTCATGCCTAATTCAGATAGAAATTCAGATACTATCGCCATTACAAGAAACAACATTTAAGCAATATTAAATGTCCAACTCTGATCGGCCGAGTGTATGGGTCCAAAAAGAAGATGCATATGAATATATTGCCAAGTGCGAAGATCAACAATGAGATTAGACTAGGGGTCCTAACAGGACAACCTGTAACTTTTTGTGAAATATAATTAAGTAATTGGAATATAATGAAAAGTAAGTATCCAGTGCATACCCAACTCCGGCTGCAATATTTAATAAATGACTCAAATGAGTTGAATCTACCGATAAAAAATATCGGAAGCAGTAATTCTCAAAATATCTGCAAATACAGAATAATTCATTAAAAACTAGACCAGGTCTCACTTTGTCATTCAATAGATAACTTGTAGCAACGACAACATTGTTGTAAAGACACAATCCCATCGGTTCAGTTTTTCTGCATGATGTCCAGGAGGCCTAACAATAGTGAATCCAGAATCCAATTCCCCTTTAGCAACTTTCTCTGTGACCTATGGAAAAAAAAAAAAAGTACAGAAAGTTTTCATGTAATCAGAGATGCACATCTTGACAAAGCAATAACTGAAGATTATCTATATATCATGAAATTGCATCCCCCATTTAGTTATTTATATTTTTTTATAACAATGATATTCATTAATGATTATAAAGGTGTAAGTTTGGAAATTTAGAGGACATAATGCCCACCCAGACTCGCTACATATTTACAAACATAAAAGCTTGCATCTAATCCCAAAGTTAGCTTCTTAGAAACAGCAGAACATCATTATATGAAGAAGAAAAAGAAAAGAAAAGAAAAAAATCAAACAATTGAACCCACGTTGATAAAGAAGTTCAAGATTCTGACTCGGAGATTACACAAAAAATTGAGTACAAAACCCAGATTTGATGCACTATAAAATTCCAAACATCACAGACTGTAACATAATTGAAGGCCCAAATCTGCTGATAACTGATTTGTCCTTTCTCACATATGTTAGAAACATTCTCGTGCCTTGTTTGAACAATATATGAGCTACACAACAAAGGAGTCTTGGATTATTTCTTTTAAGATCAATGCCAAGAGGCATACCTCTATAACAGAACCGGCAGAAAGGCAAATGCTATGCTAATAGTTGAATTTAGAAAGACGAATTTCCTCCGATGAGCAATCATTCAAATAAATGGAGTTAAATTTTGCGGCCATTCTTTTTCTCCTCGAGCCTGAGTATTTAGAACTAACATTCTTGGTCAACTCAATGTGACTTTTGGAGTGAACCAAAGCTAAAGAGTTATCTTCAACTTCCTTTGCTTTCAAAATTACACATCTGGAATCAGCAAGCATTGATACAATAGTTCTTCATAGAGGACAGAAACATTAACTTCATTGTCGAGGCCAAATATGGCTTCACAAAAAATAAAACAATAAACAAATTCTGCCAAAGAGAAAGCAATTTTGCATCTTCCATAAAGTAAATGACCAAATCTTCGACACGGACTAAAAATTGAAAGAAAAAAACAGCATCAACATTATGTTTCAAGCAACATAATTTATGTTGCATCACAAAGCCGCATCTAATTCATAGTGTAAGAAACGCTCTACTTTAGAGAAATACTAAGAATCAATTTCCAGAAAATGCCATAAATCACTCTTTCAATACCATTCCGGATAAATAGTCAACTACCCAAAAAAATACTGAAAAAACATAGGTCACTGTTTGCACAATATTTGGTGTTGCGGGCGTGCCAGGTGCGAAGTGCACCAATTTGCGTAAAAACAACGAAAATCTAACTTCTAAAAACTTGACGATTATGGATACTAAATTCGACCGTCGGTTCTAATCTCCTAAAATGACTACGACGCCAAAATAAAGAAAACTACTGGAATTTGGGGAATAAACTCCTGACATCATTTATATTTTCAACAAACAGTAGGAATTTACAAAATATGGAAATATAACACAAATAATTGCTGAAATCTAGAACTAGAAGACGCTAGAAATGTACTGGAAATACTTGAAAACTAGTGCAATGAAAGATTGAATTTTGCAGAGAGTATTTGCAGATTTGTCTGTGTAGAGTTGTGTTTGTGTCCCTCTCGTTGTGTTAGCCGATTCCTTTTTCTTCCTGGCCGCTGCGTCCTCTTTCTCCACTCCCCCATGATCTCCACTATCTGCTCCCCTAATGCCACGATTTCTAACTATCCTCCCACGTTCTTTTTCTCTTCCGCGCTCAGTGCTCATTTTTTAATCGATTAAGAATTATTCTTTTATGGGCTTATTTAATTGGGCTTCAGAATTGACTTGGGCTTGTAATTAAATTATTTTTAGCCCAAACAATTGCCCCCCGCAAGCATTGGCCCATTGGGCCAAAATGCTTGTATGTAACCCAATTTTCAATTCCTCCATAGCTAGTATCACACAAATGTTTTATGAATTGGGCTTCCACCAATGGGCCGAGCACTCAAACTTATTTTCCCTGGGCTTTGAATTTTCTAATCGTCTTTTGAATTCCCTCCCCCATCCAATTCGCGCCTGCTACTCGTTTTCTTCATCTCGCCGCTTTGCCCTTCGCTCCCCGCTGCTCTGAAATTTCTTCCGCTCGTTCTCCGCCACCTACGCCCGTCGCTGCCTGGAGATTTACCGATGGCTCGAGATTCTTCTCCGGTGCGCCCTTCTGAACCAAGCACTGCGGGCGCGTTCTCTGTCTCGGCCGTCGCTTCCATCTCGCCGCCCATCGCGTTCGCCGGCCCTGCTGTGGTTGCCGAGGGTCTATCATTGGTTCGAGGTTCTTCTCCGGCGCCTCTAAGTCGTCCATGGGCGTCCACTCGGGTTTCAGTCAGTTCTCCTCCGCTCGGGTCAGTATTCAACGACGACCATGGGTACTTCCTCGTTTCTTGAACTCTATTCAATGTTTCCCGGCCCTTTGAATGTTGAACGATGTTAGTCGTCCTGATTGAATTGCAATTTTATTTCCTTCGCTTTTGTGGTGTACACGAGGAACTAGTGCCTCAATGAGGGTTGGGCCCTTGTACCAATCGAGGTTGGTCGACTTCTCAATCATGCTATCTCCCTCAAAACAAAAAATTGGGACGAATGGAATCTTGTAAGGATTGTAGCCAACTTTCTTGAGGTAGGAAGAAACCTCCTTCACGATTTCATCGTATTTGACTTTTGAGTATTTTGGTGTGGTGGCATCCATTTTGTTGCAGCAACAAATCATTTGCTTGATCCCGAGAGTGAAGGCAAGCAATGCATGCTCACGGATCTGACCATCCTTCGAGATGCCAGCTTCGAAACCACCAGTGGTAGAGTTAATAATGAGAACATCGCAATCAGCCTGGGAAGTACCAGTAATCATATTCTTGATAAAGTCACAGTGTCCAGGAGCATCGATGACAGTGCAATAATACTTGGTGGTATCAAACTTCCATAGAGCGATATCAATTGTGATTCCAAGCTCACGTTCCTTCTTTCTGCTTTGTATGATTAACCTTGAGGTGCTTCAATTTCCCTGGAGAAATTTAAGGGTTTGACGATCGGTTTTGCCATGGCAGTGATCATTGTCATGTTATTCTATGTTATTTCCATATTGGATCCTTGTAGATGTTTACATGCCACCGTCCTTCCTCATTTGTTTATCTCGAACTCTTGCGAGGAGTTGGGCAACTTGACATTGTTTGGCCATCTATTAGCCTTTGCATCATGGTAGTAGTGCGATGGCTATTGCATGGACTTATTACATGCATCTGTCTCGGTCTTGACCACTCCTTTGGCTTCATCTGTTGCACCCACTGAATTAGATATGACATTGGCTATTTTGATGCATTTACCTCGTGGAAGCAATGTATGCGAGCTTCATAAGCCATCATATGGCCTTCCCGCATCTACATTTGTGTCTGACAGGGGAGTCTGATATGTCCTTATCTTTGCTGTAGGTGTGTTGATTTCCAGCCAACCACCAATTAGGTCCAAAACTTCTCCAAGGTCAGTGGTTATTGCCGAAGATCGGTAAAAACTTTCATTTCTTCATGGCTATCTATTTTTCTGTTGTCTTGCTCTGTTAGTTGAATGTTCCCCGATTTCATATCTTTGTGTGTATCATCATTATCACGTTTGTTTCCTGCTTCGATATGTTGGTGTTGGTAAGTTCATTGATGGCAGGTAACACTGACTGAGGGTTGGCCATTGATTGGCCTCGGTTCTCCAGTGCATTCCACACATAAGCTTTGGTGTCATTTGGAGCTTTTTGAAACACAGGTACCTTTTAACTCTTATATGATCTTATGTGCTCTTACCTGCTGCATCCACTCCAGACAACTCCCTTGTCCTTTACCTTATGCATTGCACTTCAGTCGGATCCCTTTCCCGCATACACGTATATGCATTTGCACTTCAGTCGGACCCCTTTCCCGCATACACGTATATGCATTTGCACTTCAGTCGGACCCCTTTCCCGCATACACGTTTACTTATTGTTCTTGCATGCGGTGACTCCGCTTTTGATTTGTTGACTGCTGGTTTGGTGTTGTGGTTGTTGGGTAATGGATGTGGAATGAAGGTGGATTTGTATGGGGTGTTGTGTATTGGATGTTGGGAAGGAGTTTCTATTCGTTCTTAATCCACGTAACCCAACTCATTTCAATAGCTTCAATCAAAATCATATGTTGGCTTAAAACTCCCCACTCGAGATTATTCTCTCCCTTCATTGATTATCGAAACACGATGGATCCAATATGATAAAAGTGGCCTACTGGCCAACTTTAATCGATCGTTTTCATTTTTGAATCATAACCAACAAATATTTACATTAGTGGCCCTAAGGCCTACTTCAAATAAAATCTTACAACATGAACATGAAGCTAGAACATACAAAAATGGCTGGTCAGCCTATTTTTCTTCCAAAGTCAACTTCTGGGTCCTCTTGGGGTTTACATATTGCCTTTGTCCTCTTCAGTTCTTCTTTTATTACTCATTATTCCGTTCGGTGATCCCAACTCCCCGCTCGTTGTGTTCCTTTCCTCCCATATTCTAAGTGGCCTCAAGGCCTACTTTATGAATCTGTCACTGCACATGCAAACAACCAATTTATAATGGCAGTATGGTCTATTCCACCATGATTTTTGGTACAATAAAAACATTGGAAATAAGTGGCCATAAGGCCGACTCCCTAGTGAAATAATGGACCTTCAACATAATGAATGAAGGTGGCTTATTGTCCCACTCTCCCCGATCAATTTTATTGTTGAATCATAAACAAAATATGTTTATTTCAGTGGCCCTAGGGCCTACGTCACATGACACTTTGAAATCAGGAACTTAATATATACAAAAGTGGCCCCGAAGGCCAACTCCCCACTGAAGAATGCCAACTCCCCAATGAAGATTAGCCTTCGTGATTGCTTTACTGGCAAGCTTTTCTTACTTCTTCCCTCATACTTGGAAAATAAGGCTTGAGATACTTGCCATTTATGCATCTTTTGTGTGATTGGTCATCTAGACTTGATAGCCAATATGCGTTTCCGTCCAACACCTTATGTACTTTGAATGGTCCCTCCCAATTGGGAGACCACTTGCCCAGCTTCCTATCTTTTGTTCCTAAAAGCAGTATAGCCTTCCACACTACTTCCCCCTCATGGAAGCTTTTCTTGTTAACTCTTTTGTTGTAGATTCTCGCTACTTTATATTTCTGTAACATTATAGCAATGTACGCTTGGATTCTCAGCTCCTCTGGTTCTTCTAACGGGTCTTGTACCTCATGTTGGCCATCTTCCAGTTGAGATGGCGCCATTAATAACTCGTCAACTTGAATCTCATCTTTTTCATGCTCCTCTTCGAACTCATCTTCATAAACCACTTCCGTCCCATGGATATTCCATTGTTCCTCATCGCATACTCTATCCGAAACCTGCTGCATGTAGAATTTCCACACGAAGGCTGCAGCCACCTCTTTCTCCATTTGGTTGTATTCAATCATCGATCTCCTCGATCGTCGGCTGAATCATCGGCCTATATGGCCCGAAGACAGTAGGTTTAAGTATCTGGTTCAACACTGAACTTGGGGTTAGGGACTGCATGTAAACTAGACTCTTTTTTCTATCCTTGCCACAGACTTTTATGGGCCCGAAATCCCCATTATAGTATCTGGCCTCCACTGTGTTGGCATGAGCTTGGAAAGGCTGTGCATCGGCTTCCACAATCTCCACGTAATCTCCTTTCCAAAATAAAAAGAACCGGTGCATTGAGGATGTGATGCACTGATTTGCATGGATCCAATATCTGCCTAACAAAGCTTGGAAGTTGGCAGATGAGTTCACAACAAAAAATGCGCAAATTGACGAAATACTCCCCACAACAACATCAGCTTGGAAAAACTCAATGTTCTTGGTGGTTTTTTCCGTAAACGCAGCAACAGAAACTTCTGTGGAGATTAGGTCCTCTTCATTTTTGCCCAAATTTTTAAACATCCTCACTGGCAAGACATTCACTACCGAGCCATTGTCGATTAACACTTTGGACACTGGCTTGCCATTCACATGAGCCTTGATGTATAAAGACCTTATGTCATTAGTCATATCGGCTGTTGTCTTTTCCAAAATCACATGCTTAGGCTTGTTAGGGTGATCTTCTCTGATAATAACTCCTGAACCTCTTTCGGGGAGTTTGTTGCAAACCTTCAGCTCTTCAATAGCTACTTCAGACACTGACTCCCCGCATTCTTCCTCGACAAGTTTGAACCTTTCTGGTAGTATCGTCAATCCTGTGGCACAGTCCACTGATATGTGGAACTTCCCTATACAGAAACTGAATGTTTTCCTTTCTTGATTCTCATAATCACTCGGTAAATCATCGTCTTCGTCGACCAACTTATCTTCAGTGGCGGACCTACCAAAGTTTGACCTACTTCCCGCTTGTGATTCGATGACTGGCATCTCATGTATGGGTTTATTGTCTACCTTAGAAAGTTCTTCCTTTTTTGCAGCCGCTTTTTCCCTCAACAGCCTTCTTTTCTGGGTTCGAGTTGGTGGCCTAGGGAATTTTCTGTGTTGGGCCATTCTCCATTCGTGGGTGAATTCTTTTTTGGCTGGACGTACAAATCTGGGTCGAACTTCCCTGACCTCTACAGTCTTTCTCACCGGAGCTTCATTCACACGCTGACTTTTATCATGATAAAGTGACTTCTTCCTGATTTCTATCTTTCGTGGTTCAACTCTGTTCACGTTCCTCCTGTTCGAGTATCTCTGGTGCTGATTGCGAGACGACTCCCCTCTAAACAATTGATTCTCAAGCACTGGTCTCTTGAATAAATATTGGTTCTTCGGCCTAGAGGCCGCAGATTCACCAACACTTCTAGGAAAACGCTGCTGAAATGTTCTTAGTTGATTAGTACTATACCTTACAGCGGCCTCAAATAGTTGACCTTTCGGAATCCAACATTTCTTAATTATTCGGTCTTTCATTGCAAAGAATCGGCTTCTTCTCTTTTCATTCAACAAATTTCTCAAATTTGTGACGTTCACGTTTACCGATGCCGCAGGAGGAAATGGGTCATTGTCCACTGCCATGTACTCTTGCTTGTTAGGGAATTTCAATATTCCTTTGTTGATTCTTTCCTGCAGAACATTCTTGAAAGCCCAACACAATTTAGTGGAATGATTGTATGAGTTATGATACTTACAGTATTCTCGACTTTTCAGCTCATCCTTAGTAGGCATCCGATGATCAGGTGAAAAAGCGATGAACTTTTCTTTAACCAGATAATCAAATATGTCATCTGTTTTGGAAATATTGAATGTGTACTGCATGTCCTTGGGAGGTTGGGAGCTATTCTTCTTTTCATTTTCTGTCAGCTTCATTTTTAGCAGGGGAACCGTGTATGAACCAGCTGATCGAATTTCTGCCAAAACATCTTCCACCTCCTGGTAATAAGATTCCATTGTTGTTTTCTTGTTAGACGACTCATCTGTCAATAGTTCCTCGTACTCCCCAAACTTTGCTGCAAGTTCAAAGAAATCTCTGAATTCCATATCCTGAAACTTCTTCTTATGCTCAAAGTCTAGCCTCTTTTGTACTATTTTGACAAACTCAGTCTCTGGCAGAAACACCTTGCACTTGTTCTTTGTTTTCTTGAACCTATCAATGAACATATCAGCTGTTTCTCCTTTTTTCTGAGATATCTTTGACAAATCAGCGATGCACGCCTCAGGCTCAGTTCGGTAAAACTGAGTAAGGAATTGCTTCTCCATATCTTTCCAACTTAAGATTGAGTTTCGAGGAAGTGCGGCATACCCCGAAAATGCCGTGCCAGTAAAGGTATTTGGGAACAATCTCAACTTCAAAGTAATAAAGTTTTCCAAGTTCGCCAGCTCCCCACACCTTATAGTGAACCTAGCAATGTGCTCAAGGCTAGATTGACTATCTTCTCCAGAAAATAAGCTGAAATCTGGTACTTTGTAACATCTGGGAAATGGATTGTTGATATCTATGTGGTTGGGGTATGGCTTGTGAAATTCTGGGCGGCCAATTTGTCTCAAAGCCGGCCCATACATTTCTTGCACAGTTTCTCTCACCATATCAAGATCGATCATTGTTGCGTTTTTGTTGGGGAGCAGATGGTGATAATAGTTTGCCCCCCGAGTCTGAGCCTATGTACTGTAACCAGCATTACATCCTTGGAAACTTCCATCAACTCCATGATAACCCAAGTGTGGTATATCATCATCCATTCCTGGTTGATACAAAGGATTAGTAATCGCATGGACTTGGTTGACAGGTTGTTTCAAACTCCCTGCTCCATCTGTACGTGGATATGGCCGAACTCTTCCACCTAAAGTTTTCTCTTTTTATGTGATAGTGTGTAACTTCCTTCCCGTTGGTTTGGGAGTGCCAACTCTGGGCGGCGAGGATCGCCAGCCATTGAGTGTCCTGCTCCCTGGTCGAGTTCAGTGAATTGATTACTCCCCTGATCAGCCTCTTTAACAATGGTATTTTGCACTTTGTTGGTTGATTGGTTCGGTTTACCCAATACTGTCTTCAAGCAATCAGACACAGCTTTGGACAGTGCTTCTGATATTTCTTCAAATTTTATCGCAGCCAACGTTTCAACCAAATGATTTGAAATATGAGCATATACCTCTGGAACATGACTTGGATGCAAATCCAACTCCCTGGTCGGCTCTTCAGAAGCCGATTGTTCTATCTGTGGAGCATGAGTCTCTTCCTGGCTTGGTAGAAACTTCCCGTCTCTTTGATTGACGTTTTCTTTCCTTCTTGGCGGCATAGTGATGGTCCCACTGGGCGTGCCAAAAATATGTTTGCACAATATTTGGTGTTGCGGGCGTGCCAGGTGCGAAGTGCACCAATTTGCGTAAAAACAACGAAAATCTAACTTCTAAAAACTTGACGATTATGGATACTAAATTCGACCGTCGGTTCTAATCTCCTAAAATGACTACGACGCCAAAATAAAGAAAACTACTGGAATTTGGGGAATAAACTCCTGACATCATTTATATTTTCAACAAACAGTAGGAATTTACAAAATATGGAAATATAACACAAATAATTGCTGAAATCTAGAACTAGAAGACGCTAGAAATGTACTGGAAATACTTGAAACTAGTGCAATGAAAGATTGAATTTTGCAGAGAGTATTTGCAGATTTGTCTGTGTAGAGTTGTGTTTGTGTCCCTCTCGTTGTGTTAGCCGATTCCTTTTTCTTCCTGGCCGCTGCGTCCTCTTTCTCCACTCCCCCATGATCTCCAATATCTGCTCCCCTAATGCCACGATTTCTAACTATCCTCCCACGTTCTTTTTCTCTTCCGCGCTCAGTGCTCATTTTTTAATCGATTAAGAATTATTCTTTTATGGGATTATTTAATTGGGCTTCAGAATTGACTTGGGCTTGTAATTAAATTATTTTTAGCCCAAACAGTCACATATTCCTACAAACCAACTCACAGTTTCATATCGGAAATTTGATCACTCAGAAACATGCAAATAAAAAAATTAAATTTATCTAAAACAAACGGGTTACAAAAATCACCTTTGACAAACCCCAGAGGAATTGAGCTCGTCCCAAATGACACTAATGCGATTTGGGTTTTGCGGGTGGTACTCGTCATCTGGGTTCTCGTTTTTACACATTCTGTCCTCGTAGAGGAGCCCCACACGACGCCGTATTGGAAGGTCATTGGTGTTACTTCGGGAAATTTAGGGAAAAGAGAGTCTTGATGACTTATTTAAAAAAAAGGATCTGGATGGTAATTTACGTAAATATCTTTGTATTTAAGTTTAAAATTGATTAATCATTTTTACTCTCCTAAACTTCTTCACTTCACTGTAAACCCTACGCACTCGCTTCGACTCTCTTGCCCTCGTTTTCTCGTCGACTTAATCCGCGCAGCTGAATCGACGAAACCCTTCTTCAACATTTTTCTTTGCAAGGCATCCGAGAAATGGCCGACCAAAATATGGTATGTTCACTTTTATTCTGTCATTTCATTTTTCGTGCCTGTGTTGAGGAAGAAATGGTGGAATCGTCGTGTTGAGGAAGAAAGGGTGTGTGTTGTGTTGTGTTGTTGCGCTTGGTCGACCAAGCGTGGTTTGGTGACCACCACTTGGTCGACCAACGCTTTGTCGACCAAGTGGTGGTCACCAAACCACGCTTGGTCCACTTGGTCGACCAACGCTTTGTCGACCAATCGTGGGTTTGTCGACCAACGTTTGGTCGACCAAGCTTGTGTAGAGGAAGAAGCTATGGTCGACCAAGCGTGGTTTGGTCGACCCACTCTTCGTCGACCAACGCTTCTTGGTCGACCAAGCGTGGGTTGGTCGACCAAGAGACCAAACGTGGGTTGGTCGACCAACGCTTGTTGGTTCAATGTAACATTAATTTTTATTCTAATATATTTGTATTTGTGATAGGTATATTTGCCGAGAAAACTAGGCAGGGATGCAATTTTTCGCTGCAAGCTGACACTCGAATCAAGATATAAATAGGTTTCGGAGAAGATTGTTCATTACCTCAACAACGACGAGAGAACCCTTTTTTTGGAGCAGTCTCCTTTTGGTAATTTGGTTAGGTATCATAGAGATTTAAATATTTATAGTCAAATTATGTGGTATTTGATGAGTAATCAGATAGTTGACACGGGTAGTGATGAGTTTTGGATGGTGGTGCGCAAGAGGCCGGTTAGATTTTATTTGTTAGATTATTGTTTAATAACCGGCCTCGATTGCGGTACAGAGCCTGTAGATGTACCAGAGTGAGGTGTCTTTGGCTCCAGACACTTTGGCGGTAAGTCTGAGATTGTTTTGAGTGAATTGGAGGCAAAGATGAGTGTTCAAGTGCAGAATGAGACTGGTGTAGACGTGGAGAAGTTAAAGATGGCTAGTCTTTACTTCTGTTGTTTTGTGTTCGTTGAGGGGACTAGGGAAAAAACGAATAAGATTGACCCTAAATACCTGAGGGTTATAGATGATTTGGATAGGTTTAACAGCTATCTGTGGGGTAGAGTAGCCTTTCGTGATGCGGTCCGATGCTTGAAGAAGGACCTTTTAGGGCGATATAATTACCTTGCCGAGGCAAAGGGTCGGAAAGAAGTTGATGGCAGCTTCCTTGTCGGTGGTTTTGTGCTGCCTCTGCAGGTATATAAATTTTTGAATGTTAAAACTGGATTTGTTATCTTTATTCCTACTAATAATATTGTTCTAAATTTATGTTACAGATCCTCGCTTATGAATATTATCCGAGCGTTGCACAAAAGTTTGCAAGGAGAAAAGATGTGGACGGTTTGATGTTGCCCAGGATGTTTCAGTGGGTGATTAACACGTGGTCGTCAAACCGTGCCCCAACTGCTAGTGATGTCATTGCAGCCTTTGGTGATTGTGCTATAGATGTAAGTAATATGAATTGATTTGATATAATAAATATGTACTTAAATTTTAACTAATCTGATACGTTATGAATTAAATGTAGGATTGTCTTGGATGTTTGACTCCTACTCCCGAGGAGCTCGTTTCAGCGTATTATACAACCGCAGATTTTGTTGATTCTGCGCCCGATGCGGTCACCACTCGGGTACTCGAGCTCTTGAGGCAGGGTTAGACAGTCATATGTAGCGAGCACCCTCTGGAGTCTCCCTCAGTCCAGCACATGCATTCTGCACATTCAACTCCCTCTGTCTAGCACACGCCTTCTACCCATGCATCTCCTGACGTTTCTGGCACTCGTCCTGGTGATCTCAATAGATCCAGATCTAGCACCAGTTCTCCTATGCGTACGGGTCCTAGAGTCCACTTTGGACTCAATCCTTCCCGCCGCCCATCACCGTTGGAGAATCGTTTCGAGCGGCGACTGACTTTGCTGGAGGATTCCGTTACGTTCATGCATGTTAGGATGTCTGCAGAATTTCTTGAGACCAGAGTATCTATCAGGAGTATAAATCAAGCTCTAGTTGACTTGAAATCGAGTTTGACTGAACAGATTAGAGCTGGTTTTGCTGAGATGAGGTCTAACATGCTTGTGCAGCATGACAGAGATTATAGCATAGCTTATACCAGAGGGCGGAAGAGGAAAGCATCCGAGGCAGATTTTGGTGAGTTAATTTTATTAATTATATTTATGTTTATATAATATAATGATTTAGTACAAATCTCATAATTGTTTTAATTTGTTTAATGTGCGCTTTTAGGTGTGGATGATAATCTGGCGAGGGAAATTGGCAGTACTAGCCAAACACTACATATATTTGAGCCTATCTTCCGGTCATTACAGAGGAGTCCTCAGAAGGTGCATTAATGCACTTTTTTGATTTGATATTTATGTATAGTATATTAAACAACAAACTTTTTATTTTTAGATATTCAAGTTACTCCGGATTCGTGTAAGTCAGGTGGCGAGGCGACCACGTCGAGAGGTTATTACAGTAACTTTGTCTATTCATATTTGCATTAAAGTTGTTATTATTTTAATTTGTTGAATATACGCTGTTAGGTATGGCTGATAATTTGGGTAGGGAAATTGGCAATAGTAGCCAAACCCAACAGATATTTGAGCCTAACCTTCAAGACATTCTAGAGGAGTCCGCATGAGGTGAGGTAATGCACATTTTTTATATTTATATTTTTGTATAGTATATTAAACAATATACTTTATGTTTTTAGATATTCAAGTGACTCCAGATGCGCGTATGTCAGGAGGCGAGGCGACCACGTCGAGAGTTTATTAAACTATACCTTGTTTATTGTTCATATTTGCATTAAAGTTGTTACAACTGATCATTTTATATATGCCGGTGTGAGGTCACTTGCGGAGACCGTGACACTGAAGGTAAACAACTCGCTTGCGCGAGTTAGGGCCTCGATGCTCGACCGTTCGCCCAGTAGGATTCGAGGTTTTTACGCCGAATATGAGAAGTCGTTCTACGGGCCCATGGCTATCGCAAACTCGCGTGTCACTTTCTTTGTAAGCTTTTAAATAAATTTGTTATAAAGTTTAAATTTGTAGAGAACTTCTTTTAAAACATTGAAAACATTTTGTTATATTGAATTCAGCACATCGGCGAAGCTCTCCGTGGATTGTTTGAGATGCAGATCCGACATCCTGAAGTGATGTCGGCAGACGATTCATTGATGGACAGACATTTCTATGGTGCGATCTCAGTTTTGGCCGAAGCTAAAGATATCGATTTCAACATAAATCTGGCACCGATTGTGAGCAAAGTCAAAGTTAGTGATCCAGAATGGCCGTGTATTTCGTGGGAAAAGGCACGAAGAATTCTCATCCCTGTCTACACAGATCGGCGCTGGTTTTTGCTAAAACTCGTGACAGAGGTGAATAAGTGCATTATATATGACTTGCAGCGAAGGCACGATCCCAAATTCAAAGATCTGAATGAAGAAATAGAGCCTATACTTATAAACGCTGCTCGTTTGCTATCCATTGTTGGGAACAACCCACACCCCGAGAGGCCATGGAATATAAAACTATGTGATGAATTCCGTGCCAAGATTATACAGTACGTTGTCAAGTTTCTATTTAAAATATAATAACTTCATTATTCATTTTTTTAATATTACAATAAATATTAACTTCTCATTTTTTTCTTTTTTCACAGTGAAGATTCGGGAGCATTTGTATTAGCTGTTGCTGGATACTCTTTGTCTAAGAAGAGCGCGTAAGTATTACTAACTTTAGATGATAGATTAGTATCTGAGTTTAGATATTTTTTAGCTTGTAATATTTTCCTTAATGATTGGTGATTATTGTGATGTATTGGACAATTTTATGTCATTATTGGAACATCGTTTCTTATGTAATTATTTGGTCGACTAGTAGACTTTTTTTTTTGTCGACCACTCTCGGTTTTGGTCGACTAGTAGACTTTTTTGGATGGTCGACCATTACCTTTTATGGTTGGTCGACCATTACCTTCTATGTCATTGTTGGTCGACCATTACCTTTTAGCTTGTAAATTTATGTCATTGTTGGTCTACCATTACCTTTTATAGTCGACCATTATATTTTGTTGGTCCACCACCACTGTCCTTTTGGTCGACCATTTTGGGGTTTTAGGGGTTAAGGGTTTAAAGGTTTAGGGTTTAGGGTTTTAAGGGTTTAGAACCGTAAATTAATAATTCATCATATAAAAAACATATGAATCGTGGAATCACAATCCAACTATTATGTTATATTTAAAAAAAAAATTATAATTTCAAGATTATGTTATATATTTTAATTTCCATATGAATCACTTCGTCAAAATCTCAGTATTTTGTTACATTATAAAAAACATGATTATGTTATATGTTTTAAGTTAAATGTGAATCGTGGAATCAAAATCGAACTATTATGTTTTATTTTAAAAAAATTTCATAATTTCAAGATTATGTTATATATTTTTATTTACATATGAATCACTTCGTCAAAAACTCAGTATTTTGTTACATTATAAAAAACATGATTATGTTATATGTTTTAAGTTAAATGTGAATCGTGGAATCACAATCGAACTATTATGTTATATTTTAAAAAAAAAATATTCATAATTTCAAGATTATGTTATATATTTTAATTTACATATGAATCACTTCGTCAAAATCTCAGTATTTTGTCACATTATAAAAAACATAATTATGCTATATGTTTTAAGTTAAATGTGAATCGTGGAATCACAATCAAACTATTATGTTATATTTAAAAAAAATCATAATTTCAAGATTATGTTATATATTTTAATTTACATATGAATCACTTCATCAAAAACTCAGTATTTTGTTACATTATAAAAAACATGATTATGTTGTATGTTTTAAGTTAAATGTGAATCGTGGAATCACAATCAAACTATTATGTTATATTTTTTAAAAAAAATATTCATAATTTCAAGATTATGTTATATATTTTAATTTACATATGATTCACTTCGTCAAAATCTCAGTATTTTGTTACATTATAAAAAACATTATTATGTTATATGTTTTAAGTTAAATGGGAATCGTGGAATCACACTCGAACTATTATGTTATATTTTGAAAAAAAAAATTCATAATTTCAAGATTATGTTATATATTTTAATTTACATATGAATCACTCGTCAAAAACTCAGTAGTTTGTTACATTATAAAAAACATGATTATGTTATATGTTTTAAGTTAAATGTGAATCGTGGAATCACAATCCAACTATTATGTTATATTTTTTAAAAAAATCATAATTTCAAGATTATGTTATATATTTCAATTTACATATGAATCACTTCGTCAAAATCTCAGTATTTTGTTACATTAAAAAAAAAAACAGGATTATGTTAGTGGAATGACAATCGAACTATTATGTTATATATTTAATAATGGAGATGTGTCACGATATGCCAACAAAAAATATGAATCGACATTGCATTACCTTACATGTTTTAATTTATATATGAAAACGGAATCATACTCTCACAACTATCTTAATTTCACAATTATGTTACATATTTTCGACAATTATTAGTATCTATTTAAAAAAAACAAAACTAATGTCGACGTTCAAGCTCATGGTCGACCATCAGGATGGTTGACCATGAGCTTGATGGTCGACCAAAGAAAAATAGTGGTCGACCATCAAACTAATGATCGACCATGAGTTTGAACGTCGGCCAAAATAAACTTATGGTCTACCAATCAAGCTAATGATCGACCATTAGGCTCATGATCGAACAAAAAAAAAACTTTGGTCGACCCTCAAGCTATCTCTTGCTGAAATCACCGATCGAAGGAATTCTGTTTTGTTTTCTTCTGCCAACTCTCTTCTCTAACAAAGGAGGCAACACCAATGGAAAATTAATGTTGTGTGGCCATTCATTTTCTTCCGGAACATGATACACAGTCTCTGAGTAAGCCATGCACCATTACATTGTAGAATAGTACTCTGAACACATATCATATAAATCAATCTTCGCTAACCAACTAGCTGCGATGGCATGAGCACATGGGATTCTATCAATATCAAAAACTCGACATGTGCATCTTTTTGATTCGAGTCCATTATGGCCGAATGTCCACGACTCCTAACATCAAACTCCAGACGTCCTAATTCAAAAACTTGTATTCCTTGGGCATCTGTGAACCTACTACGAAGAATCCCCTCGATCGTAGGGGTCAAGTTAGCGTTACTTGCAATTGATGCGTGGCGATATCGGGCAAACCAAGATGAGGCCAGTTTCTGCAAAGAATCTAAGAGTGCAATGATTGGCAGCTTCCTTTCTTCAAGTAGTCTAGCATTGATCGACTCAACCCTGTTTGTCGTCATAATATTGTAACGGGTCTTTGGACAATACGCTCGAGTCCATCTATCAAGTGAGTCTCTCTCGTCCAAATATTGCGCTGCCTCAGGATATCTATTTCTAAAATCATTGTATGCAATATCAAACTCGAAATTTTTATAAATTTTAGCAATGTGCAAAAACATTTCGGTTGCACCCTTATTTTTGCATCTAGCCTTCAGGTTTTGGGATAAATGCCACGTACAATGACCATGATGCGCATTTCTATAGACAGTAGAAACCGCATTAATGATCCCCTGATGCCTGTCAGAAATTATCACCAATTCATCCTCGTCAGGTACTACTTCTAACAACTTCATTAAAAACCAACTCCACGAAGAAGTACACTCGACATCTACGATTCCCCACGCCAAAGGATATTGGTGATAATTTCCATCTTGTGCCGATGCCACAAGTAAAACACCATTATACTTGTCCTTCAACCACGTACCATCAATTGATACAACTTTCGCATACTTCGATATCCTCTAACGCATGCACCAAAAGCAAGAAACATATACTTGAATTGATTTTCCTCGTCGACAAATATGTCTGTTATGCTTTCTCGATTCATCTGCTCAACCATGTGCAAATAACAACTCAATTTAGTAAAACTCTGCGTAGGATCACCTTTCAACATATTGTCTGCTAGTTCTTTCCCTTTCCAAGCCTTGTAGTATGATATATCAGCATTCATACTATTGTGCATCATCGCCATCACCGCTTTTGGTACCATTGGCACTGGATGACCTTGGAAATTATCCACTAACATATCACGAACAACAGCAGAACTCGCTCCACGGATTCTCTTTCGTCTCCCAGTCAAACCACATGTATGTGTATTGCAATATGTTCTAATGGAGAATGCACGTGAATCATTCTTAATCAAAGAGGTCCAGATTCTCCACTTACAATCAGACACTACATATTTTACGGCGTACACCTTTTGACTACTTTTAACCGTCTCAAATTCAAAGCAAGCTTCCAAACTTATTCTAATTAGCTCTTTTTTCACTGCTTCTCAGTTTGGAAACTCTTGACCAACAAACAAGTTTGAACCATCCGTGAATGAAAATGTGTCATTATCAATATCCACATCCGCATCCAAATTTGCGTCATTTCTCTGAACCAAATTTGCCTCAACCTCAATTGCGTCATTACGTGCTTCGTCATATAACTCGTCTGTGTTACTACGATCCACATGCATGGAATCCACATTATGCGCTTCGTCGAAAAAACCACTGCTATTATTACGATCCACAAAACAATATTCAAGTGAAAATAATCATCAAAATGACTCTGTTCGTTAATATTGCAATTGTTTTCAATAATACCATATCCGTGCACATTATCAAAAGAAGCAACACATTCAATTTCAACTTGAAGCACTTGCCTACTTCTCGGACAACCAAGATACAAATATGCTTTAAAATCATGGTCATTCTCTATATAAATTGGTTGAATGTTGCACGGCAATTCTAGAAGATAACTCAACCTCAAGTTGGCAGTGTCTTTTACTTTCCCAGCTCTATATAGTTCACTTTTTAAATTTTCAAAATAACAATATCATCATCCACTGGAATAGCAATAAACTTTGCATTGGCCCCTGGATTCCATTTATAAACCAGCCCCTCTGTCACTTCACATTTCCCATCAAAATGAACAACAATAACGGTTGGCATATCTACAAAGTGCACAAACAAATATGATAATTATAATGAGCAAAATGATTTAATAACAAAAAAAAAATTACGCACATGGTCGACCAAAAATTAGTTGGTCGACCAAGAAATTATGTCGGGTCGACCAAGATGATCACGGTCGACCCGGCAAACACAACAACTTGGTCGACCATGAAAAAATTTTCTTTGGTCGACCAGGAAGCTTATTGATCGACCAACTTAATTTGGTTTGGAAAATATTATTCATTTTAATTTTGGTCAATTTTGGTCGACGAAAACAGCAATGAGCGACACAAATTATTCATCTTAATTTTGGTCGATAGCTGCATGAAATGAAGAAAACAATGAACTGGTTCAAAGAAAATGGAGCAAACTTACTGTATTTTTCAAATAGAGACGAATTGGTCTTCAAATACTGAAGAATGAGGGCAACATATGCGGGAGTAGATTTAGATCTGGATCTGAGGAATGAGCGCAACAATGCCTGAGCAACAACAGTGTCAATTTCGATTTAATGTATCGCGGAAGAGGTAGATGGGGTAGATGAGTTCTTTAAATTTGGGAAAAGCTGATAATTGGGAAAAATGTGCGTCGAATGAGAAGAAAGAGAAGACAACAATTAATTTAAAAAGTTAGAAAGTTAATTAAGGTTTAATTTACTAATCAAAAGTCAACTTCTTCTTTTTTTTTAAAAAAAGTCAGACTCCTTGTTTTTTAAATCATTCATGTCTTAATCCTATTTTTAATTGGCCCGTGTTTCTTCCATTCGAACTACTCAGTCCCTACAGCGTTTGACTCCATTTTCTGCCCGCTAAATCTAGTTTCGTACTTTACTGGTACGCTTAAGCTCCGTTTGGTACGTGTGACATTAGGATAAGTAATGATTAATAATTATAGTAATTAAAAAATGAGATATATATATTAATAATATGATATGATAAATAAAATGGTGTTTGATATGATTTTAAAATGAGGGATTAATTTTGTAAATTTTATTGTAATGATCAAAATGACCCAAATACTAATAAAATATATATATTCTTAAAATAATTGGATAGATAGTTAAATATTTATAATTATAATTTACATTTATTAAAATTAATTTAAATATATTTATTAGAAATAAATTTGTATGCATTTATTTCTAATAATTAAAATAGCATATTTTAAATGTTAATGTTAAATAAAATTTTAGTAATAATTACAATAGTTTTGTTTTTCTTAAAATAATTATAAATATTTTTAAAATAATTTGATAGATAATTAAATATTTATAATTAATAATTAAAATAATAATAATATTTTGAATATTAATTTTAATGTTAAATAAAGTTTAGTGATATTATAATATTATTATTTTTAAATAATTATGAATATTCTTAAAATAAATAAATAGATAATTAAATATTTATAATTATAATTTATGTTTATTAAAATAATTTAAATATATTTATTAGAAATATATTTGAAAATATTACTGTAATCATTAAACACAGTAAATCAGAATTTAATAAATATTTATTTTCATAAGAGATAATAGGATAAAAATGTATTTCTGGTGTGTTGATGACTTATCCCACTTAATTTGTTAGATTAATAATCAAATAATTAATCATAAAATTAGGTCTTAAATTGAGTCAAAATGATTATTAATATATCTTAAAATTTTAACCGAACATTAGATAAGTATGTGATTAATCATCTATCCTTATTTAATCACATCAATCAAACACACCAGAGTTTTAAAGTTTGCATTTTTGAATCCGAAAAGTGTCCACGAGAGAGAGGAGAGTGCGTTTGATGATACTCGAGGCTCGAATCTCACGCTCTTATTTTGTAAAAGAAGAGATTTCGTTGACGAATTTGAACGGACATAGCATACATACATAATGAAATAGTACCAAGTACGGGGTACAATTGTTTAAAAAGTAATAATAAGAAGAAAATATCTGAATATGGAATTAATTCTTTATTAAAATGTATAAACTATACACAATATTACGAGTTTTAATATGATTTTAAATACATATATTATCTGTGAGATTCCGAAATTGTTATAAAATACTAACATAAAAAAATTCTCCATTATTCATACTTATTTTCAATAAAATGTGTACTTAACAGTTGAATATACGATGAATTACTAGTAATTGAATTTTTCAATAATCTTGAAGAGTAACAAATGAGTAACCTTTTAATTTTGTATATTATATCATGTCAAACAATGAAATAATAGATAAGAAAAGATTATAATAAATTTGGGCTCCGATAACCCTTTTTTTCCTTGTCAAAGGTTCAAAAAAATTTAAATGACTATGATATCTCAGGAATGAACCCATCAAGATCAGGTAACCCATCAAGATCTCCCAAACTCCCGGCCCATCTCTAGGGCCCACAGGTTAAGGGCCCATGAGCAGCCTAGGTATTCTCCTATAAATACCAGGTTTGAGTATTCAGTTAATTCATTAACTATATTGTTTTCAGTAACACCCTTAGCTGCTCCCCCCATATATCCTCAGTCACTAAATTGAGCGTCGGAGGGGCTACGCCACGACACTCTCCTGGCCCCCTGTTAACGGTATTTTTCGTGATTTCAGGCTCGGGACAATTTCAAAACCCTGCGTCTTTACTAGTGACACTTGTTGGAAGCGGACCCCAAATTTCCCGTTAGTATCACTTGGCACTGTCTGTGGGAAACTTTGAGTTGAGACATAGAGATGGTAGGGAAAAGAGGGAGTGTAAGAGCCATCTCAGCATCATCGCGTCCTCGGAAGGAACCCGAACCATCTCATGCTGAGGCAAGACAGGAACAACCGCATCTTGAGACGAACAACCTCGTCAAGAGACAAGAACTGAACAGCCCATTCACGAGACGCGGGTCGAGCAAACCCGTCCCAATGAGAATGTGGGGAACTTGACCCTGGAACAGCTGGGCCAATTTATCACCCGAACTGTGGATGAGGCCCTGAAAAAGAATCAAGAATCTATCTTTGTAAAGGAACAGGCGCCCGACAGGAGCGTGAAGAAAATGTTGAAGTCCACCAGAGCAGGGTTGAAATGACGCAACCCCCTCAAAGTGGAGAGATTAGTGAGATGGGGGAGATGTGGAAGGAGATACGGAGATTGAGGGAGCAGGTAGGAAGCAAGGCGCCAGTACCCAAGAGAAGAAGCCCTTTTTCATTATCCATCTTGGAAGAAGGGCTTCCCCCAAATTTCCGACAATCGAGCGTTGGAGAATATGACAGATATACAGACCCCGAAGAACACTTGGGGAGATTTGAGAATGCGGCTCTGTTGCACCAAAATTCAGATGGGGTCAGGTGTAGGGTATTTTTGGGCACGTTGGTGAGGTCAGCCCAGCAATGGTTTAATACCCTGCAGCCCAACTCCATACAGTCTTTTGAGGATTTTGCTACAGCTTTCTTGCACAGATTTGCCAGGAGCAAGAGGCAACAGAAGAATTATTTGAGAATTTTTGTGATGAAACAACAAGAGGCTGAAACTTTGCGAGAATTTTTCCGGCTTTTCAACAATGTAGCGCTGGAAATACCAGAGGCCATTCCTGACATCATGATAAGTGCCTTTACCTAGGGGCTTAGAGGAGAAGAGTACTTTAAATCATTAGTGAAGAAACCTCCATCAAGTTATGATGATTTGTTATCTCGGGTGGAAATATATGTAAACTTGGAAGATGTCCAATGGTACAAAAGGATGGAAAACCGACCCGGAGGGAGTAGGGTGGAGGGAGCCGAGAGAGGAGGTAAGAAGAGAGGTGCAGGTGATAGGGAGGAAGACAGAACCAGAAATAGAGGACAATTCTCTTCATATGTTCCTTTGAATATGAGTCGGGATAAGGTGATGGAGGTGAGGGAGTCAGGGAAGAGGGATGAGAAGTCGCAGAGGGTTGAGAGCAGTGCTCGACCTCCGCCGCGGGGTAGACAAGAAGGATCCTCGTCCATGAGTGAACTGAGATCTCGCCCATCTTCTAGGCGGGGTCGAGGCCCACCGTGGATACATCAGAGGATCGAGGAGCCGAGGAGAGAAGGTCGAGGTCAGGATGTCCATCGGGATCCCGCGGAACCGAGAAGGGGAACGAATGAGGATAACCACCCTACGAGAGGAATGATTCATATGATCTCGGGGGTGCTACTGATGGGGATTCCGGGCTAGCGCGAAAGGCACATGGCAGGAGGTTGGAGAATTTTGAAATATCTAAGGGTGGAGACTTACCCTAGGATCCTGTCATCAGTTTTGGACCATATGACCTCCGAGGCATTGTGGCTCCTCATAACGATGCCTTGGTATTAACGACCACTGTTGCCAATTACGATGTGGCACGAATCTTTATTGATAATGGAAGCTCTGTTATTATCCTGTTCAAGAGAACTCTTGATCAGATGAAGGTGGAGGGATTTGATTTCGAGCCAATCTCTACTCCTCTATATGGAATTGCAGGACATGTCATCCCGTCGCTTGGTCAGTTTGTCCTTCCTCTATCTTTGAGACATGAGCCTCGGCGGGTAACAAAGATGACAACATTTACTGTGGTGGACACCCCATCTGCTTACAATGGAATTCTGGGGCGACCAGCCTTAAAGGATTTCAGAGCTGTAGCATCCACGTATCATCAGAAGTTGAAGTTTCCTGTAGGAAAGGAGTTTGGAGTCTTATGCGGTGACCAGAGGGTCGAGCGTCGGTGTTATGAGGGGATAGTGAAAGAAGAGGGGAAGAGGGCGCGTGTAGAGGTCAATATGATTAGAAGAAGGGCGAAGCGGGTTGCCCGTGGCAGTGAAGGAGGTTCATGAGGTGATAGATAGGAAGCTGGAAATCGTGACATTGGGGCCCAACAAGAAGACGATAAGAATAGCCCCCGACCTTGACCCAGAGGTCAGGGATGAAATCATTACTTGTTTACAGGCTAATCTCAGCGAATTCGCTTGGTTAGCTCAAGAGCTCACAGGGACGAGCCCAGATGTAACAGAACACCCATTAAAAATCTTACCAAATTCTCGTCCCGTGAAGCAGAAGAAAAGACAATTCGGGCCCGAGAAAGATATAGTTATAAAGAAAGAGGTGGGGGAGTTGCTCAATGCTGGGCACATTCGAGAGGTGCAGTTTCCTACTTGGCTCTCGAATGTCGTTCTTGTTCCGAAGAGTTCATGGAAATGAAGGATGTGTGTGGACTTCAGAGACCTTAACAAGGCATGTCCTAAAGATTGTTATCCTTTGCCCCGGATAGATCGGTTGGTGGACTCCGCAGCAGGGCATCAATATCTGTTCATGCTGGACGCTTATCAGGGACACCATCAAATTCCCTTGGCTGTGGAGGACCAAGATAAAGTGAGTTTCATCACCTCTGAAGGAACTTTCTGCTACGTGGTCATGCCCTTCGGACTCAAAAATGCCGGAGCCACGTATCAATGATTGATGGATAGAGTCTTTTCTAAACAGGTGGGAAGGAACGTCGAAGTGTATGTGGACGACATCATGGTAAAGTCTAAGGATTCAACCCAGCTAGTACCTGACTTAGTGGAGACCTTTTCCACCCTCAGGTCTTATGGGCTGAAGTTGAATCCTCAGAAGTGTATCTTTGGGGTGAAAAGTGGGAAGTTTTTGGGTTATATGGTGACAGAGAGGGGGATTGAGGCTAACCCCAAGAAAGTTGAAACTATCCAAGATATGGTCTCTCCCCGGGGACCCAAAGATGTTCAGCTGTTGACAGGGAGGATTGCTGCATTGGCACGTTTTATCTCGAGGTCCGCCTACAGAAGTTTACCATTCTTCCGGACTTTGAGAAAGGCAAAAAAAATTGAATGGGATCCAGCCTGCGAGAAAGCGTTTGAAGAGTTGAAAAAATACCTTGCTGAGCTGCCTGTCCTGGCCAAACCGTATGCAGGTGAGCCTTTGTTGGTATATTTATCTGCCACCGAGGGAGCTGTGAGTTCGGTCCTTGTCAAGTGGGAGGGATCAACTCAACAGCCAGTCTATTATGTTTCACATGCACTCAAGGGGGCAGAGATCAGATATTCAGGGTTGGAAAAATTGGCTTTGGCTTTAGTGATGACAGCGAGGCGCTTGAGATCCTACTTCCTATCTCATCCAATTGTGTTGCTAACTAACAGTCCATTGGGCAGAATCCTCACTCATTCCAATATGTCTGGCCGTTTGGTAAAATGGACTACTGAGCTGGGAGAGTATGACATCCAGTATGAACCAAGAACAGCTATCAAAGCACAAGCCTTAGCCGATTTTCTGGCTGAAACTGTGCATCAGGAGAACGAAGACCCTTGGAAGGTGTATGTGGATGGTTCCTCGTCGAAGGATGGAAGTGGGGTGGGAGTAGTACTGATTTCACTAGCTAGGGAGGAAGTGAAGTTGGCTGTAAGGTTGGACTTTCGAGCATCCAATAATGAGGCAGAGTATGAGGCTGTTGGCAGGACTTCGAGCAGCCAGAAATGTGGGAGCTACCCGGGTACTTATTTTTTCTGACTCACAGTTGGTAGCACAACAGATGAAGGGGATGTATGATGTGAAAGATGAGAAGCTTATTGAGTATGCTCGATAAGTGGACAGCGTCAGAGAGAAATTCACAGAGATTACATTTGAATATATTCCCAGGAAAGAAAATGAAAAGGCAAACACTCTAGCCAAAATGGCTGGAACAATAGGAAGTTGGAAGACTAGAGAGGTGGTCTTTCAAATTGAACTCACACCTCACCTGAGTCCACCCGCAGTTGAGCAGGAGGAGGACTGGAGGACTGACATAATTGATTACCTGAAAGAGGGAAAGCTTCCTGCTGACCCTCGCGGAGTTTGTAAGTTGAAGGCAAAGTGTTCACATTATGTGATGATCAGAGAAGTGTTGTATAGAACGTCTTTTGAAGGGCCGCTTCTTCGGTGCTTGAGTTACCAATAGGCTGATTATGTGCTCCGAGAAGTTCACGAGGGATGTTGTGGAAATCATTTAGAGGCTTATGCATTGGCAAGAAAAGTGCTGCTCGCTGGTTATTCTTGGCCCTCCGTGCTGCATGATGCTCAAGAGTTAGTGATGTCTTGTGATAGTTGTCAACGCCATGCCCGGTTGCATCACCGGGCGGCCGCGGCAATGAAGGCTGTCACAGCCTCTTGTCCTTTTGACCAGTGGGGAATATATATTGTGGGGCCTTTTCCTACAGCTCATGCCCAGAAGAAGTTCCTATTGGTAGCAGTTGACTATTTCTCAAAATGGGTAGAAGCAGAGCCTCTGGCCAGAATCACTGGGAATGACGTCCTGAAGTTCTTGTGGAAAGTATAGTATGCAGATATGGAGTACCTAGGAAACTGATATCCGATAAAGGGATACAGTTCCAAGGGGCAAGGATCCAAGCTTGGTGTAAAGAGATGAAGATCCAACAAGTCTTTACCTCTGTAGCTTACCCGCAGAGTAACGGTCAGGTGGAGGTGACTAATCGGACACTGGTGCAGGGTCTAAAGGTTCGACTTGGCAAAGCTAAGGGCAATTGGGTGGATGAGCTACAAATTCTTATGGGCATACCGAACCACTCCGAGGGAAGGAACTAAAGAAACTCCTTTCAATTTGGTCTACGGTAATTAGGCAGTGCTCCCGGCTGAGATTGGGTTGGAATCGGCAAGGGTAGTGTTTTATGATGGGGATAATGATACGAGACGCGATACTGACCTTGATCTTTTGGAAAAAAAGAGAGAGGCCGCCAACATTCATATGGAAGTTTATAAAAAACCGCATTGCAAAGTCGTATAATCGGAGAGTCATTCAGAGAAACTTCCAGGTAGGTGACTTGGTCCTGAGGAAGGTGCAAGAAGAGCAGAGAGGAAAGTTGGATCCAAAGTGGGAGGGTCCCTTCAAAGTGATCGAGAGGCTGAGCTCTGGAGCCTATTACTTAGAGAATGCGCAAGGCAAGGCATTGAAGAGGCCCTGGAACGCTTATCACCTTAGAAAATATTATCCTTGATTTGATTGTTGATGTATTTCATTTAGAATTTTCTTATGTAATCATTTGGAATTTAATAAAATTTTGTTCTTGTTTTTAATTCATGAACGTTGTTGTAGGGAAGAAAATAAAAAAATTTGATTTTCCTATTTAGGCTGTGCCTAGTAGAGGAGCAGAGTTGGGGTGGGGAGAAATTTTATTTTCCTACTAAGGCATCAACTAGTAGAGGAGCAGAGTTTGGAAGAAGAGGAGAAATTTATTTTCCTACTAAGGCATCACCTAGTAGAGGAGTAAAGTTTGGAAGAAAAGGAGAAATTTTATTTTTCTACTAAGGCATCGCCTAGTAGAGGGGCAGAGTTTGGAAGAAGAGAAAAAAATTTTATTTTCCTGCTAAGGTATCACCTAGCAGAGGAGTTAGAGTGTGGCGGTATTGAATTTTTATTTTCCTACTAAGACATCGCCTAGTAGAGGAGCAGAGTTTGGAAGAAAAGGAGAAATTTTTATTTTTCTACTAAGGCATCGCCTAGTAGAGGATCAGAGTTTGGAAGAAGAGAAAAAAATTTATTTTCCTTGTAAAGTATCACCTAGCAGAGGAGTTAGATGGTGGCAGTATTGAATTTTTATTTTCATGCTAAGGTATCACCTAGTAAAGGAGTTAGAGGGTGGCGGTATTGAATTTTTATTTTCCTGCTAAGGTATCACCTAGCGGTGGAGTTAGAGGGTGACCGTGTTGAACTTTTTTTTTCCTGCTAAGATATCACCTAGTAGAGGAGTTAGAGGGTGGAAATATTAAATTTTCAATTTCCTGCTAAGATATCACCTAGTAGAGGAGTTATAGGGTGGGGATGTTGAATTTTTATTTTCCTGCTAAGGGTTCACCTAGCAGAGGAGTTAGAGATTGAGGATGTTGAATTTTATTTTCCTGTTAAGGTATCACCTAGCGGAGGAGTTAGAGGTTGACGGTGTTGAACTTTAATTTTCCTGCTAAGGTATCACCTAACAGAGGATTTAGAGGGTGGAGATTTTGAATTTTTATTTTCATCCTAAGATATCAACTAGCAGAGGAGTTAGAGGGTGAGGATGTTGAATATTTATTTTCCTGCTAAGGGATCACCTAGCAGAGGAGTTAAAGGTCAGGGATGTTGAATTTTTATTTTCCTGCTAAGGCATCACCTAGCAGAGGAGTTAAAGGGTGGAGGTGTTGAATTTTTATTTTTCTGCTAAAGCATCACCTAGCAGAGGAGTTAGAGGGTGGGGATGTTGAATTTTTATTTTCCTGCTAAGGTATTACCTAGCAGAGGAGTTAGAGGGTGAGGATATTAAATTTTCAATTTCCTGCTAAGATATTACCTAGAAGAGGAGTTCGTATCATGTCGATTTTATTCACCCTATTGGTTTAAAGGCATCAAAGATAAATTTAGAAGAAGCAGTGTATGCAAACAAAAAATATTCAATACGACGGAAAACGAGTTCGTACATGCTAAAAGTGCGCGGAAAGGAGATAATCAAATGTAAACATCATAAAAGTTGCATAGTACTAAGAAAAGTAAAGCAGTGCAGAAAATAACAAAATATGGCCCGAAGTCATACAATGTCTGCGTAAATGAAAAATAACATAAGTAAAGGAACTCGGCCTAAGAATCGCGGGGGAGACTCGCTGCGAAAGCCTCGAGGTCGATGAAGTCAGTAGGAGCGCCTGGCGGAGGATAGCCCTGAGCCTTGAATAGGCCGACCGCACCCTCGAAACCCACCTCCAGAAAATGACAAGCTTTAGGAGCGCATATATCGTTGAACTCCTCAGACTTGAGGAATTATTTCTTGAATGCAGAGGCTTCGGAAGCGTTTTGAGCCTTAGCATCCTTGAGTTCCCTTTGTATTTGTGCTGCTTCAGCTCGAGCACTCTTTGACTCTTTCTCAGGCCTCTCGTTCTCCTTCGCGTGGTCATCTGTCAGTCGCTGACGCTCCTGTTTCTCTTTCAAAAGCTCCTGTTTCTCTTTCAGAAGATCATGTTTCTCCTTCAGAAGCTCGTCGCCTTGAGCTTGGGACTCCAAAAGCTCCTTAGCGTGTATCGCTTTCATCTCATCGATAGTAGCCTGGAACTGTTCACGAAGAGCCTGGCCCTCGCGTAAGTCTTGGCAGGCAGAAGATCGAGTGGCGTTGGCACGCTCAACCAAACTACCCTAGGTACATCATGCCCTGAATAAGTAGACAAGAGTGAGAAGTAGACAAGAAAATCATACATGTATTGGACATCAATTAGAGACTAGAAGGAGAAATATACCTCAGTGATGCTGCTGCATGTCCGGCGAGTGAGGTCAAACCACCCCAGTGAATTCATGAACGCTGCATCCGTGTCGGAAGGAAGCTGATACATTATCTTGTGAGCCAACTGAGTCGGACCCCGCCCCACGATGGCCGAATCTGAGGTGTATAAAGGATGTACCCCCGATTCAAGAAGAGGCCCCTCGTCTAACTCGGACCCTTTTGGAGAAGAGACCGATACGATTGAGATCTCAGAAATCTTGCGCTTACCAGGATGCGGGACTGACGGGCTAGGATCAGTGGGCACTTTATTCTTGCTAGACGGAGGAGGGGACTTGGCTCGAGGAGGTGGAGAGGAGGCTCGCTTTGGGACGGAGGAAGATGAGCATGCCTTCTTCTTCGCAGTAGTAGGGGAGCTAGCAGGCCTTTTCGCAGTAGTAGTGGAGCAAGAACATGTTTTCTTCTTCTCAGCAGCAGTGCAGTCTCCCTTTGTGCCTGTCGTGACTACTGGAATGACTGACTTCTGGGGGCAGAGGATGATGAATTCCCAGCCTTCTTTTTCTCAATCTCGCGGAGCACTGCGGCATTCATGACTCTAACACCTGCAAATAAAAACAGTGAACCGAATGAGAATATTATCAAAGAATACAATAAGCAAAAGAGAAACAGAAAGGGTGAAGAGATGAGAATATCTACCGGCATCCTCCTTCAGCTTAATTTTTGCGGGACTTAACACGTCGTGGCATAGGAGATCTTTAGATAGAAGTTGGGGAATTCTAAAGCATCGATCTCCTAGTACACTCATTATCTCCAAATACTCCTTATCCTTTATTAATAATTCATCATATAAAAAAACATATGAATCGTGGAATCACAATCCAACTATTATGTTATATTTAAAAAAAAATTATATTTCAAGATTATGTTATATATTTTAATTTCCATATGAATCACTTCGTCAAAATCTCAGTATTTGTACATTAAAAAACATGATTATGTTATATGTTTAAGTTAAATGTGAATCGTGGAAGCAAAATCGAACTATTATGTTTTTTAAAAAAAATTTCATAATTTCAAGATATGTGTATATTTTTATTTACATATGAATCACTTCGTCAAAAACTCAGTATTTTGTTACATTATAAAAAAAACATGATTATGTTATATGTTTTAGTTAAATGTGAATCGTGGGAATCACAATCGAACTATTATGTTATATTTTAAAAAAAACTATTCATAATTTCAAGATTATGTTATATATTTAATTACATATGAATCACTTCGTCAATCTCAGTTTTGTCACATTATCAAAAAACATAAATTATGTCTATATGTTTTAAGTTAAATGTGAATCGTGGAATCACAATCAAACTATTATGTTATATTTAAAAAAAATCATAATTTCAAGATTATGTTATATTTTAATTTACATATGAATCACTTCATCAAAAATCAGTATTTGTTACATTATAAAAAACATGATTATGTTGTATGTTTAAGTTAAATGTGAATCGTGGAATCACAATCAAACTATTATGTTATATTTTTTAAAAAAAATATCATAATTTCAAGATTATGTTATATATTTTAATTTACATCTGATTCACTCGTCAAAATCTCAGTATTTTGTTACATTATAAAAAAACATTATTTGTTATATGTTTTAGTTAAATTGGAATCGTGGAATCACACATCGAACTATTATGTTATATTTTGAAAAAAAAAAATTCATAATTTCAAGATTATGTTATATATTTTAATTTACATATGGATCACTCGTCAAAAACTCCGTAGTTTGTACATTATAAAAAACATGATTATGTTTATGTTTTAAGTTAAATGTGAATCGTGGAATCACATCCAACTATTATGTTATATTTTTTAAAAAAATCATAATTCAGAGTTATGTTATATATTTCAATTTACATATGAATCACTTCGTCAAAATCTCAGTATTTTGTTACATTAAAAAAAAAAAACCAGGATTATGTTAGTGAATGACAATCGAACTATTATGTTATATATTTAATATGGAGTGTGTCACGATATGCCAACAAAAATATGAATCGACATTGCCTTCCTTACATGTTTTAATTTATATATGAAAACGGAATCATACTCTCACAACTATCTTAATTTCACAATTATGTTACATTATTTTCGACAATTATTAGTATCATTTAAAAAAAAAAACTAATGTCGACGTTCAAGCTATGGTCGACCATCAGGATGGTTGACCATGAGCTTGATGGTCGACCAAAGAAAACTAGTGGTCGACCATCAAACTAATGATCGACCATGAGTTTGAACGTCGGCCAAAAATAACTTATGGTCTACCAATCAAGCTAATGATCGACCATTAGGCTCATGATCGAACAAAAAAAAAACTTTGGTCGACCCTCAAGCTATCTCTTGCTGAAATCACCGATCGAAGGAATTCTGTTTTGTTTTTCTTTGCCAACTCTCTTCTTAACAAAGAGCAAACACCAATGGAAAAATTACTGTTGTGTGGCCATTCATTTTCTTCCGGAACATGATACACAGTCTCTGAGTAAGCCATGCACCCATTACATTGTAGAATAGTACTCTGAACACATATCATATAAATCAATCTTCGCTAACCAACTAGCTGCGATGGCATGAGCACATGGGATTCTATCAATATCAAAAACTCGACATGTGCATCTTTTTGATTCGAGTCCTTATGGCGAATGGTCACGACTCCAACATCAAACTCCAGACGTCCTAATTCAAAAACTTGTATTCCTTGGGCATCTGTGAACCTACTACGAAGAATCCCCTCGATCGTAGGGGTCAAGTTAGCGTTACTTGCAATTGATGCGTGGCGATATCGGGCAAACCAAGATGAGGCCAGTTTCTGCAAAAGAATCTAAAGAGTGCAATGATTGGCAGCTTCCTTTCTTCAAGTAGTCTAGCATTGATCGACTCAACCCTGTTTGTCGTCATAATATTGTAACGGGTCTTTGGACAATACGCTCGGTCCATCTATCAAGTGAGTCTCTCTCGTCCAAATATTGCGTTGCCTCAGGATATCTATTTCTAAAAATCATTGTATGCAATATCAAACTCGAAATTTTATAAATTTTAGCAATGTGCAAAAACATTTCGGTTACCCCCTTATTTTGCATCTAGCCTTCGGTTTTGGGATAAATGCCACGTACAATGACCATGATGCGCATTTCTATAGACAGTAGAAACCGCATTAATGATCCCCTGATGCCTGTCAGAAATTATCACCAATTCATCCTCGTCAGGTACTACTTCTAACAACTTCATTAAAAACCAACTCCACGAAGAAGTACACTCGACATCTACGATTCCCCACGCCAAAGGATATTGGTGATAATTTCCATCTTGTGCCGATTGCCACAAGTAAAAACACCATTATACTTGTCTTCAACCACCGTACCATCAATTGATACAACTTTCGCATACTTCGATATCCTCTAACGCATGCACCAAAGCAAGAAACATTACTTGAATTGATTTTCCTCGTCGACAAATATGTCTGTTATGCTTTCTCGATTCATCTGCTCAACCATGTGCAAATAACAACTCAATTTAGTAAAACTCTGCGTAGGAATCACCTTTCAACATATTGTCTGCTAGTTCTTCCTTTCCAAGCCTTGTAGTATGATATATCAGCATTCATACTATTGTGCATCATCGCCATCACCGCTTTTGGTACCATTGGCACTGGATGACCTTGGAAATTATCCACTAACTATCACGAACACAACAGCAGAACTCGCTCCACGGATTCTCTTTCGTCTCCCAAGTCAAAACCATGTGTGTATTTGCAATATGTTCTAATGGAGGAATGCACGTGAATCATTCTTAATCAAGAGGTCCAGATTCTCCACTTACAATTCAGACACTACATATTTTACGGCGTACACCTTTTGACTACTTTTACCGTCTCAAATTCAAAGCAAGCTTCCAAACTTATTCTAATTAGCTCTTTTTTCACTGCTTCTCAGTTTGGAAACTCTTGACCAACAAACAAGTTTGAACCATCCGTGAATGAAAAATTGTGTCATTATCAATATCCACATCCGCATCCAAATTTGCGTCATTTCTCTGAACCAATTTGCCTCAAACTCAATTGCGTCATTACGTGCTTCGTATATAACTCGTCTGTGTTACTACGATCCCAATGCATGGAATCCACATTATGCGCTTCGTCGAAAAAACCACTGCTATTATTAGATCCACAAAACAATATTCAAGTGAACATAATCATCAAAATGACCTTGTTCGTTAATATTGCAATTTTTTCAATAATACCATATCCGTGCACATTATCAAAAGGAAGCAACACATTCAATTTCAACTTGAAGCACTTGCCTACTTCTCGGACAACCAAGATACAAATAGCTTTAAAATCATGTCATTCTCTATATAAATTGGTTGAATGTTGCACGGCCATTCTAGAAGATAACTCAACCTCAAGTTGGCCGTGTCTTTTACTTTCCCAGCTCTATATAGTTCACTTTTTAAATTTTCAAAAATAACAATATCATCATCCACTGGAATAGCAATAAACTTTGCATGGCCCCTGGATTCCATTTATAAACCAGCCCCTCTGTCACTTCACATTTCCCATCAAAATGAAACAACAATAACGGTTGGCATATCTACAAGTGCACAAACAAATATGATAATTATAATGAGCAAAATGATTATAACAAAAAAAAAATTACGCACATGGTCGACCACAAATTAGTTGGTCGACCAAGAAATTATGTCGGGGTCGACAAGATGATCACGGTCGACCCGGCAAAACACAACACAACTTGGTCGTACCTGAAAAAATTTTCTTTGGTCGACCAGGAAGCTTATTGATCGACCAACTTAATTTGGTTTGGAAAATATTATTCATTTTAATTTTGGTCAATTTGGTCGACGAAAAACAGCAATGAGCGGACACAAATTATTCATCTTAATTTTGGTCGATAGCTGCATGAAATGAAAGAAAACAATGAATGGTTCAAAGAAAATGGAGCAAACTTACTGTATTTTTCAAATAGAGACGAATTGGTCTTCAAATACTGAAGAATGAGGGCAACATATGCGGGAGTAGATTTAGATCTGGATCTGAGGAATGAGCGCAACAATGCCTGAGCAACAACAGTGTCAATTTCGATTTAATGTATCGCGAAGAGGTAGATGTGGGTGAGTGAGTTCTTTAAATTTGCGGGACAAGCTGATAATTGGGAAAAATGTGCGTCGAATGAGAAGAAAGAGAAGACAACAATTAATTTAAAAAGTTAGAAAGTTAATAAGGTTTAATTTACTAATCAAAAAGTCAACTTCTTCTTTTTTTAAAAAAAAGTCAGACTCCTTGTTTTTTAAATCATCATGTCTTAATCCTATTTTTAATTGGCCCGTGTTTTTCCATTCGAACTACCTCGTCCCTACAGCGTTTGACTCCATTTTCTGCCCGCTAAATCTAGTTTCGTACTTTACTGGTACGCTTAAGCTCCGTTTGGTACGTGTGGACATTAGGATAAGTAATGATTAATAATTATAGTAATTAAAAATGAGATATATATTTAATAATATGATATGATAATAATTGGTGTTTGATATGATTTAAAATGAGGGATTAATTTTGTAAATTTTATTGTAATGATCAAAATGACCCAAAATACTAATAAAATATATATATCTTAAAATAATTGGATAGATAGTTAATATTTATATATTATAATTTACATTTATTAAAATTAATTTAATATATTTATTAGAAATAAATTTGTACTGCATTTATTTCTATAATTAAAATAGCATATTTTAAATGTAATGTTAAATAAATTTAGTAATAATGTACCATAGTTTGTTTTTCTTAAAATAATTATAAATATTTTTAAAATAATTTGATAGATAATTAAATATTTATAATTAATAATTAAAATAATAATAATATTTTGAATATTAATTTTAATGTAAATAAAGTTTAGTGAATTTATAATTTATTATTTTTAAATAATTATGATCTTCTTACAAATAAATAAATAGATAATTAATATTTATAATTATTAATTTATGTTTATTAAAAATAATTTAAATATATTTATTAGAAATATATTTGAAACTATTACTGTATCATTAAACACAGTAAATCAGAATTATATAATATTTATTTTCATAAGAGAATATAGGATAAAAATGCTATTTCTGGTGTGTTGATGACTTATCCACTTAATTTGTTAGATTAATAATCAATCTAATTAATCATAAAATTAGGTCTTAAATTGAGTCAAAATGATTATTAATATATCTTAAAATTTTAACCGAACATTAGATAAGTATGTGATTAATCATCTATCCTATTTAATCACATCAATCCAAACACACCAGAGTTTTAAAGTTTCATTTTTGAATCGAAAAGTGTCCACGAGAGAGAGGAGAGTGCGTTTGATGATACTCGAGGCTCGAATCTCACGCTCTTATTTTGTAAAAGAAGGATTTCGTTGACGATTTGAACGGACATAGCATACATACATAATGAAATAGTACCAGTACGGGGTACAATTGTTTAAAAAGTAATAATAAGAAGAAAATATCTGAATATGGAATTAATTCTTATTAAAATGTATAAACTATACACATATTACGAGTTTTAATATGATTTAAATACATATTTATCTGTGAGATTCCGAAATTGTTAAAATACTAACATAAAAAAATTCTCCATTATTCATACTTTTTTCACATAAAATGTGTACTTAACAGTTGAATATACGATGAATTAATAGTAATTGAATTTTTCAATAATCTTGAAGAGTAACAATGAGTAACCTTTTAATTTGTATATTATATCATGTCAAAACAATGAAATAATAGATAAGAAAGATTATAATAAATTTGGCTCCGATAACCCTTTTTTTTTCCTTGTCAAAGTTCAAAAAAATTTAAATGACTATGATATCTCAGGAATAAACCATCAAGATCATGGTACCCTCAAGATCTCCCAAACTCCCGGCCCATCTCTAGGGCCCACAGGTTAGGCCCATGAGCACAGCCCTAGGTATTCTCCTATAAATACCAGGTTTGGTATTCAGTTAATTCATTAACTATATTGTTTTCAGTAACACCCTTAGCTGCTCCCCCCATATATCCTCAGTCACTAAATTGAGCGTCGGAGGGGCTACGCCACGACCACTTCCTGGCCCCCTGTTAACGGTATTTTTTTCGTGATTTCAGGCTCGGGACATTTCAAAAACCCTGCGTCTTTTACTAGTGACACTTGTTGGAAGCGGACCCAAATTTCCCGTTTAGTATCACTTGGCACTGTCTGTGGGAAACTTTGAGTTGAGACTAGAGATGGTAGGGAAAGAGGGAGTGTAAGAGCCATCTCAGCATCATCGCGTCCTCGGAAGGAACCCGAACCATCTCATGCTGAGGCCAAGACAGGAACAACCGCATCTTGAGACGAACAAACCTCGTCAAGAGACAAGAACTGAACAGCCCATTCACGAGACGCGGTCGAGCAAACCCGTCCCAATGAGAATGTGGGGAACTTGACCCTGGAACAGCTGGGCCAATTATCACCCGAACTGTGGATGAGCCCTGAAAAAGAATCAAGAATCTATCTTTGTAAAGGAACCGGCGCCCGACAGGAGCGTGAAGAAAATGTTGAAGTCCACCAGAGCAGGGTTGAAAATGACGCAACCCCCTCAAAGTGGAGAGATTAGTGAGATGGGGGAGATGTGGAAGGAGATACGGAGATTGAGGGAGCAGGGTAGGAAGCAGGCGCCAGTACCCAAGAGAAGAAGCCCTTTTTCATTATCCATCTTGGAAGAAGGGCTTCCCCCAAATTCCGACAATCGAGCGTTGGAGAAATATGAACAGATATACAGACCCCGAAGAACACTTGGGGAGATTTGAGAATGCGGCTCTGTTGCACCCAATTTCAGATGGGGTCAGGTGTAGGTGTATTTTGGGCACGTTGGTGAGGTCAGCCCAGCCAATGGTTTAATACCCTGCCAGCCAACTCCATACAGTCTTTTGAGGATTTGCTACAGCTTCTTGCACAGATTTGCCAGGAGCAAGAGGCAACAGAAGAATTATTTGAGAATTTTGTGATGAAAAACAACAAGAGGCTGAAACTTTGCGAGAATTTTTCCGGCTTTCAACAATGTAGCGCTGGAAAAAATACCAGAGGCCATTCCTGACATCATGATAAGTGCCTTTACCTAGGGGCTTAGAGGAGAAGGAGTACTTTAAATCATTAGTGAAGAAACCTCCATCAAGTTATGATGATTTGTTATCTCGGGGTGGAAATATATGTAAACTTGGAAGGATGTCCAATGCGTACAAAGGATGGAAAACCGACCCGAGGGAGTGGGTAGGGTGGGGGATCGAGAGAGGAGGTAGAAGAGAGGTGCAGGTGATAGGGAGGAAGACAGAACCAGAAATAGAGGACAATTTCTCTTCATAGTTCCTTTGAATATGAGTCGGGATAAGGTGATGGAGGTGAGGGAGTCAGGGAAGAGGGATGAGAAGTCGCAGAGGGTTGGAGCAGTTCGACCTCCGCCGCGGGGTAGGACAAGAAGGATCCTCGTCCATGAGTGAACTGAGATCTCGCCCATCTTCTAGGCGGGGTCGAGGCCCACCGTGGATACATCAGAGGATCGAGGAGCCGAGGAGAGAAGGTCGAGGTCAGGATGTCCATCGGGATCCGCGGAACCGAGAAGGGGAACGAAATGAGGATAACCACCCTACGAGAGGAATGATTCATTGATTCGGGGGTGCTACTGATGGGGATTCCGGGCTAGCGCGAAAGGCACATGGCAGGGCGTGGAGAATTTTGAAATATCTAAGGGTGGAGACTTACCCTAGGATCCTGTCATCAGTTTTGGACCATATGACCTCCGAGGCATTGTGGCTCCTCATAACGATGCCTTGGTTATTAACGACCACTGTTGCCAATTACGATGTGGCACGACTTTATTGATAATGGAAGCTCTGTTATTATCCTGTTCAAGAGAACTCTTGATCAGATGAAGGTGGAGGATTGATTTCGAGCCAATCTCTACTCCTCTATATGGAATTGCAGGACATGTCATCCCGTCGCTGGTCAGTTTGTCCTCTCTATCTTTGAGACATGAGCCTCGGCGGGTAACAAAGATGACAACATTTACTGTGGTGGACACCCCATCTGCTTACAATGGAATTCTGGGGCGACCAGCCTTAAAGGATTTCAGAGCTGTAGCATCCACGTATCATCAGAAGTTGAAGTTTCCTGTAGGAAAGGAGTTGGAGTCTTATGCGGTGACCAGAGGGTCGAGCGTCGGTGTTATGAGGGGATAGTGAAAGAGAGACGGGGAAGAGGGCGCGTGTAGAGGTCAATATGATTAGAAGAGGCGAAGCGGGTTGCCCGTGGCAGTGAGAGGAGGTTATGAGGTGATAGATAGGAAGCTGGAAATCGTGACATTGGGGCCCAACAAGAGACGATAAGATATCCCCCGACCTTGACCCAGAGGTCAGGGATGAAATCTCTACTGTTTACAGGCTAATCTCAGCGAATTCGCTTGGTTACGCTCAGAGCTCACAGGGACGAGCCCAGATGTAACAGAACACCCATTAAAAATCTTACCAATTCTCGTCCCGTGACAGAAAAAGACAATTCGGCCGGAAAAGATATAGTTATAAAGAAAGAGGTGGGGGAGTTGCTCAATGCTGGGCACATTCGAGAGGTGCAGTTTCCTACTTGGCTCTCGAATGTCGTTCTTGTTCCGAAGAGTTCATGGAAATGAAGGATGTGTGTGGACTTCAGAGACCTTAACAAGGCATGTCCTAAAGATTGTTATCCTTTGCCCCGGATAGATCGGTTGGTGGACTCCGCAGCAGGGTCATCAATATCTGTTCATGCTGGACGCTTATCAGGGACACCATCAAATTCCCCTGGCTGTGGAGGACCAAGATAAAGTGAGTTTCATCACCTCTGAAGGAACTTTCTGCTACGTGGCATGCCCTTCGGACTCACAAAATGCCGGAGCCACGTATCAATGATTGATGATAGAGTCTTTTCTAAACAGGTGGGAAGGAACGTCGAAGTGTATGTGGACGACATCATGGTAAAGTCTAAGGATTCAACCCAGCTAGTACCTGACTTAGTGGAGACCTTTTCCACCCTCAGGTCTTATGGGCTGAAGTTGAATCCTCAGAAGTGTATCTTTGGGGTGAAAAGTGGGAAGTTTTGGGTTATATGGTGACAGAGAGGGGGATTGAGGCTAACCCCAAGAAAGTTGAAACTATCCAAGATATGGTCTCTCCCGGGGACCCAAAGATGTTCAGCTGTTGACAGGGAGGATTGCTGCATTGGCCGTTTTATCTCGAGGTCCGCCTACAGAAGTTTACCCATTCTTCCGGACTTGAGAAAGGCAAAAAAAATTGAATGGGATCCAGCCTAGCGAGGAAAGCGTTGAAGAGTTGAAAAAATACCTTGCTGAGCTGCCTGTCCTGGCCAAACCGTTGCAGGTGAGCCCTTTGTTGGTATATTTATCTGCCACCGAGGGAGCTGTGAGTTCGGTCCTTGTCAAGTGGGAGGGATCAACTCAACAGCCATTCTATTATGTTTCACATGCACTCAAGGGGGCAGAGATCAGATATTCAGGGTTGGAAAAAATTGGCTTTGGCTTTATGTGATGACAGCGAGGCGCTTGAGATCCTACTTCCTATCTCATCCAATGTGTTGCTAACTAACGTCCATTGGGCGAATCCTCACTCATTCCCAAATAGTCTGGCCGTTTGGTAAAATGGACTATGAGCTGGGAGAGTATGACATCCAGTATGAACCCAAGAACAGCTATCAAAGCACAGCCTTAGCCGATTTCTGGCTGAAACTGTGCATCAGGAGAACGAAGACCCTTGGAAGGTGTATGTGGATGGTTCCTCGTCGAAGGATGGAAGTGGGGTGGGGAGTAGTACTGATTTCACTAGCTAGGGAGGAAGTGAAGTTGGCTGTAAGGTTGGACTTTCGAGCATCCAATAATGAGGCAGAGTATGAGGCTGTTGGCAGGACTTCGAGCAGCCAGAAATGTGGGAGCTACCCGGGTAACTTATTTTTCTGACTCACAGTTGGTAGCACAACGAATGAAGGGGATGTATGATGTGAAAGATGAGAGAGCTTATTGAGTATGCTCGATAAGTGGACAGCGTCAGAGAGAAATTCACAGAGATTACATTTTGAATATATTCCCAGGAAAGAAAATGAAAAGGCAAACACTCTAGCCCAATGGCTGGAACATAGGAAGTTGGAAGACTAGAGAGGTGGTCTTTCAAATTGAACTCACACCTCACCTGAGTCCACCGCAGTTGAGCAGGAGGAGGACTGGAGGACTGACATAATTGATTACCTGAAAGAGGGAAAGCTTCCTGCTGACCCTCGCGGAGTTTGTAAGTTGAAGGCAAAGTGTTCACTTATGTGATGATCAGAGAAGTGTGTATAGAACGTCTTTTGAAGGGCCGCTTTTCGGTGCTTGAGTTACCAATAGGCTGATTATGTGCTCCAGAAGTTCACGAGGGATGTTGTGGAAACTCATTTGAGGCTTATGCATTGGCAAGAAAAGTGCTGCTCGCGGTTATTCTTGGCCCTCCGTGCTGCATATGCTCAAGAGTTAGTGATGTCTTGTGATAGTTGTCAACGCCATGCCCGGTTGCATCACCGGGCGGCCGCGGCAATGAAGGCTGTCACAGCTCTTGTCCTTTTGACCAGTGGGGAATATATATTGGGGCCTTTTCCTACAGCTCATGCCCAGAAGAAGTTCTATTGGTAGCAGTTGACCTTTTCTCAAAATGGGTAGAAGCAGAGCCTCTGGCCAGAATCACTGGGAATGACGTCCTGAAGTTCTTGTGGAAAAGTATGTATGCAGATATGGGTACCTAGGAAACTGATATCCTATAAAGGGATACAGTTCCAAGGGGCAAGGATCCAAGCTTGGTTGTAAAGAGATGAAGATCCAACCAAGTCTTTACCTCTGTAGCTTACCCGCAGAGTAACGGTCAGGTGGAGGTGACTAATCGGACACTGGTGCAGGGTCTAAAGGTTCGACTTGGCAAAGCTAAGGGCAATTGGGTGGATGAGCTACAAATTCTTATGGGCATACCGAACCACTCCGAGGAAGGAACTAAAGAAACTCCTTTCAATTTGGTCTACGGTATTAGGCAGTGCTCCGGCTGAAGATTGGGTTGGAATCGGCAAGGGTAGTGTTTATGAGGGGATTAATGATACGAGACGCGATACTGACCTTGATCTTTTGAAAAAAAGAGAGAGGCCGCAACATTCATATGGAAGTTTATAAAAACCGCATTGCAAAAGTCGTATAATCGGGAGTCATTCAGAGAAACTTCCAGGTAGGTGACTTGGTCCTGAGGAAGGTGCAAGAAGAGCAGAGAGGAAAGTTGGATCCAAAGTGGGAGGGTCCCTTCAAAGTGATCGAGAGGCTGAGCTCTGGAGCCTATTACTTAGAGAATGCGCAAGGCAAGGCATTGAAGAGGCCCTGGAACGCTTATCACCTTAGAAAATATATCCTTGAATTTGATTGTTGATGTATTTCATTTAGAATTTTCTTATGTAATCATTTGGAATTAATAAAATTTTGTTCTTGTTTTTATTCATGAACGTTGTTGTAGGGAAGAAAATAAAAAAATTTGATTTTCCTATTTAGGCTGTGCCTAGTAGAGGAGCAGAGTTGGGGTGGGGAGAAAATTTATTTTCCTACTAAGGCATCAACTAGTAGAGGAGCAGAGTTTGGAAGAAGAGGAGAAATTTTATTTTCCTACTAAGGCATCACCTAGTAGAGGATTAAAGTTTGGAAGAAAAGGAGAAATTTTATTTTTCTACTAAGGCACGCCTAGTAGAGGGGCAGAGTTGGAAGAAGAGAAAAAAATTTTATTTTCCTGCTAAGGTATCACCTAGCAGAGGAGTTAGAGTGTGCGGTATTGAATTTTTATTTTCCTACTAAGACATCGCCTAGTAGAGGAGCAGAGTTTGGAAGAAAAGGAGAAATTTTTTATTTTTCTACTAAGGCATCGCCTAGTAGAGGATCAGAGTTTGGAAGAAGAGAAAAAAATTTTATTTCCTTGCTAAGAACTACACTAGCAGAGGAGGTTAGCAGTCATATGTAGCGAGCACCCTCTGGAGTCTCTCTCAGTCCAGCACATGCATTCTGCACATTCAACTCCCTCTGTCTAGCACACGCCTTCTACCCATGCATCTCCTGACGTTTCTGGCACTCGTCCTGGTGATCTCAATAGATCCAGATCTAGCACCAGTTCTCCTATGCGTACGGGTCCTAGAGTCCACTTTGGACTCAATCCTTCCCGCCGCCCATCACCGTTGGAGAATTGTTTCGAGCGGCGACTGACTTTGTTGGAGGATTCCGTTACGTTCATGCATGTTAGGATGTCTGCAGAATTTCTTGAGACCAGAGTATCTATCAGGAGTATAAATCAAGCTCTAATTGACTTGAAATCGAGTTTGACTGAACAGATTAGAGCTGGTTTTGCTGAGATGAGGTCTAACATGCTTGTGCAGCATGACAGAGATTATAGCATAGCCTATACCAGAGGGCGGAAGAGGAAAGCATCCGAGGCAGATTTTGGTGAGTTAATTTTATTAATTATATTTATGTTTATATAATATAATGATTTAGTACAAATCTCATAATTGTTTTAATTTGTTTAATGTGCGCTTTTAGGTGTGGATGATAATCTGGCGAGGGAAATTGGCAGTACTAGCCAAACACTACATATATTTGAGCCTATCTTCCGGTCATTACAGAGGAGTCCTCAGAAGGTGAGTTAATGCACTTTTTGATTTGATATTTATGTATAGTATATTAAACAACAAACTTTTTTTTAGATATTCAAGTTACTCCGGATTCGTGTAAGTCAGGTGGCGAGGCGACCACGTCGAGAGGTTATTACAGTAACTTTGTCTATTCATATTTGCATTAAAGTTGTTATTATTTTAATTTGTTGAATATACGCTGTTAGGTATGGCTGATAATTTGGGTAGGGAAATTGGCAATAGTAGCCAAACCCAACAGATATTTGAGCCTAACCTTCAAGACATTCTAGAGGAGTCCGCATGAGGTGAGGTAATGCACATTTTTTATATTTATATTTTTGTATAGTATATTAAACAATATACTTTATGTTTTTAGATATTCAAGTGACTCCAGATGCGCGTATGTCAGGAGGCGAGGCGACCACGTCGAGAGTTTATTAAACTATACCTTGTTTATTGTTCATATTTGCATTAAAGTTGTTACAACTGATCATTTTATATATGCCGGTGTGAGGTCACTTGCGGAGACCGTGACACTGAAGGTAAACAACTCGCTTGCGCGAGTTAGGGCCTCGATGCTCGACCGTTCGCCCAGTAGGATTCGAGGTTTTTACGCCGAATATGAGAAGTCGTTCTACGGGCCCATGGCTATCGCAAACTCGCGTGTCACTTTCTTTGTAAGCTTTTAAATAAATTGTTATAAAGTTTAAATTTGTAGAGAACTTCTTTTAAAACATTGAAAACATTTTGTTATATTGAATTCAGCACATCGGCGAAGCTCTCCTGGTTGTTTGATGGATGCAGATCCGACATCCTGAAGTGATGTCGGCAGACGATTCATTGATGGACAGACATTTCTATGGTGCGATCTCAGTTTTGGCCGAAGCTAAAGATATCGATTTCAACATAAATCTGGCACCGATTGTGAGCAAAGTCAAAGTTAGTGATCCAGAATGGCCGTGTATTTCGTGGGAAAAGGCACGAAGAATTCTCATCCCTGTCTACACAGATCGGCGCTGGTTTTTGCTAAAACTCGTGACAGAGGTGAATAAGTGCATTATATATGACTTGCAGCGAAGGCACGATCCCAAATTCAAAGATCTGAATGAAGAAATAGAGCCTATACTTATAAACGCTGCTCGTTTGCTATCCATTGTTGGGAACAACCCACACCCCGAGAGGCCATGGAATATAAACTATGTGATGAATTCCGTGCCAAGATTATACAGTACGTTGTCAAGTTTCTATTTAAAATATAATAACTTCATTATTCATTTTTTTAATATTACAATAAATATTAACTTCTCATTTTTTCTTTTTTCACAGTGAAGATTCGGGAGCATTTGTATTAGCTGTTGCTGGATACTTTGTCTAAGAAGAGCGCGTAAGTATTACTAACTTTAGATGATAGATTAGTATCTGAGTTTAGATATTTTTTAGCTTGTAATATTTTCCTTAATGATTGGTGATTATTGTGATGTATTGGACAATTTTATGTCATTATTGGAACATCGTTTCTTATGTAATTATTTGGTCTTTTTTTTTGTCGACCACTCTCGGTTTTGGTCGACTAGTAGACTTTTTTGGATGGTCGACCATTACCTTTTATGGTTGGTCGACCATTACCTTCTATGTCATTGTTGGTCGACCATTACCTTTTAGCTTGTAAATTTATGTCATTGTTGGTCTACCATTACCTTTTATAGTCGACCATTATATTTTGTTGGTCCACCACCACTGTCCTTTTGGTCGACCATTTTGGGGTTTTAGGGGTTAAGGGTTTAAAGGTTTAGGGTTTAGGGTTTTAAGGGTTTAGAACCGTAAATTAATAATTCATCATATAAAAAACATATGAATCGTGGAATCACAATCCAACTATTATGTTATATTTAAAAAAAATTATAATTTCAAGATTATGTTATATATTTTAATTTCCATATGAATCACTTCGTCAAAATCTCAGTATTTTGTTACATTATAAAAAACATGATTATGTTATATGTTTTAAGTTAAATGTGAATCGTGGAATCAAAATCGAACTATTATGTTTTATTTTAAAAAAAATTTCATAATTTCAAGATTATGTTATATATTTTTATTTACATATGAATCACTTCGTCAAAAACTCAGTATTTTGTTACATTATAAAAAACATGATTATGTTATATGTTTTAAGTTAAATGTGAATCGTGGAATCACAATCGAACTATTATGTTATATTTTAAAAAAAAAATATTCATAATTTCAAGATTATGTTATATATTTTAATTTACATATGAATCACTTCGTCAAAATCTCAGTATTTTGTCACATTATAAAAAACATAATTATGTTATATGTTTTAAGTTAAATGTGAATCGTGGAATCACAATCGAACTATTATGTTATATTTAAAAAAAATCATAATTTCAAGATTATTTTATATATTTTAATTTACATATGACAATCTTTCATCAAAACTCAGTATTTTGTTACATTATAAAAAACATGATTATGTTGTATGTTTAGTTAAATGTGAATCGTGGAATCACAATCAAACTATTATGTTATATTTTTAAAAAAAAATATTCATAATTTCAAGATTATTGTTATATATTTTAATTTACATATGATTCACTTCGTCAAAATCTCAGTATTTTGTTACATTATAAAAAACATGATTATGTTATATGTTTTAAGTTAAATGGGAATCGTGGAATCACACTCGAACTATTATGTTATATTTTGAAAAAAAAAATTCATAATTTCAAGATTATGTATATATTTTAATTTACATATAATCACTCGTCAAAAACTCAGTAGTTGTTACATTATAAAAACATGATTATGTTATATGTTTTAAGTTAAATGTGAATCGTGGAATCACAATCAAACTATTATGTTATATTTTTTTAAAAAATCATAATTTCAAGATTAGTTATATATTTTAATTTACATATGAATCACTTCGTCAAAATCTCAGCATTTTGTTACATTAAAAAAAAAAAACAGGATATATGTTAGTGGAATGACAATCGAACTATTATGTTATATATTTAATAATGGAGATGTGTCACGATATGCCAACAAAAAATATGAATCGACATTGCATTACCTTACATGTTTTTAATTTATATGAAAACGGAATCCTACTCTCACAACTATCTTAATTTCACAATTATGTTACATATTTTCGACAATTATTAGTATCTATTTAAAAAAAAAAAAACTAATGTCGACGTTCAAGCTCATGGTCGACCATCAGGATGGTGGACCATGAGCTTGATGGTCGACCAAGAAAAATAGTGGTCGACCATCAACTAATGATCGACCATGAGTTTGTAACGTCGGCCAAAATAAACTTATGGTCTACCAATCAAGCTAATGATCGACCATTAGGCTCATGATCGAACAAAAAAAAAACTTTGGTCGACCCTCAAGCTATCTCTTGCTGAAATCACCGATCGAAGGAATTCTGTTTTGTTTCTTCTGCCAACTCTCTTCTCTAACAAAGGAGGCAACACCAATGGAAAATTAATGTTGTGTGGCCATTCATTTTCTTCCGGAACGGGATACACAGTCTCTGAGTAAGCCATGCACCATTACATTGTAGAATAGTACTCTAAACACATATCATATAAATCAATCTTCGCTAACCAACTAGCTGCGATGGCATGAGCACATGGGATTCTATCAATATCAAAAACTCGACATGTGCATCTTTTTGATTCGAGTCCACTATGGCCGAATGTCCACGACTCCAAACATCAAACTCCAGACGTCCTAATTCAAAACTTGTATTCCTTGGGCATCTGTGAACCTACTACGAAGAATCCCCTCGATCGTAGGGGTCAAGTTAGCGTTACTTGCAATTGATGCGTGGCGATATCGGGCAAACCAAGATGAGGCCAGTTTCTGCAAAGAATCTAAGAGTGCAATGATTGGCAGCTTCCTTTCTTCAAGTAGTCTAGCATTGATCGACTCAACCCCGTTCGTCGTCATAATATTGTAACGGGTCTTTGGACAATACGCTCGAGTCCATCTATCAAGTGAGTCTCTCTCGTCCAAATATTGCGCTGCCTCAGGATATCTATTTCTAAAATCATTGTATGCAATATCAAACTCGAAATTTTATAAATTTTAGCAATGTGCAAAAACATTTCGGTTGCACCCTTATTTTTGCATCTAGCCTTCAGGTTTTGGGATAAATGCCACGTACAATGACCATGATGCGCATTTCTATAGACAGTAGAAACCGCATTAATGATCCCCTGATGCCTGTCAGAAATTATCACCAATTCATCCTCGTCAGGTACTACTTCTAACAACTTCATTAAAAACCAACTCCACGAAGAAGTACACTCGACATCTACGATTCCCCACGCCAAAGGATATTGGTGATAATTTCCATCTTGTGCCGATGCCACAAGTAAAACACCATTATACTTGTCCTTCAACCACGTACCATCAATTGATACAACTTTTCGCATACTTCGATATCCTCTAACGCATGCACCAAAAGCAAGAAACATATACTTGAATTGATTTTCCTCGTCGACAAATATGTCTGTTATGCTTTCTCGATTCATCTGCTCAACCATGTGCAAATAACAACTCAATTTAGTAAAACTCTGCGTAGGATCACCTTTCAACATATTGTCTGCTAGTTCTTTCCTTTCCAAGCCTTGTAGTATGATATATCAGCATTCATACTATTGTGCATCATCGCCATCACCGCTTTTGGTACCATTGGCACTGGATGACCTTGGAAATTATCCACTAACATATCACGAACAACAGCAGAACTCGCTCCACGGATTCTCTTTCGTCTCCCAGTCAAACCACATGTATGTGTATTGCAATATGTTCTAATGGAGAATGCACGTGAATCATTCTTAATCAAAGAGGTCCAGATTCTCCACTTACAATCAGACACTACATATTTTACGGCGTACACCTTTTGACTACTTTTAACCGTCTCAAATTCAAAGCAAGCTTCCAAACTTATTCTAATTAGCTCTTTTTTCACTGCTTCTCAGTTTGGAAACTCTTGACCAACAAACAAGTTTGAACCATCCGTGAATGAAAATGTGTCATTATCAATATCCACATCCGCATCCAAATTTGCGTCATTTCTCTGAACCAAATTTGCCTCAACCTCAATTGCGTCATTACGTGCTTCGTCATATAACTCGTCTGTGTTACTACGATCCACATGCATGGAATCCACATTATGCGCTTCGTCGAAAAAACCACTGCTATTATTACGATCCACAAAACAATATTCAAGTGAAAATAATCATCAAAATGACTCTGTTCGTTAATATTGCAATTGTTTTCAATAATACCATATCCGTGCACATTATCAAAAGAAGCAACACATTCAATTTCAACTTGAAGCACTTGCCTACTTCTCGGACAACCAAGATACAAATATGCTTTAAAATCATGGTCATTCTCTATATAAATTGGTTGAATGTTGCACGGCAATTCTAGAAGATAACTCAACCTCAAGTTGGCAGTGTCTTTTACTTTCCCAGCTCTATATAGTTCACTTTTTAAATTTTCAAAATAACAATATCATCATCCACTGGAATAGCAATAAACTTTGCATTGGCCCCTGGATTCCATTTATAAACCAGCCCCTCTGTCACTTCACATTTCCCATCAAATGAACAACAATAACGGTTGGCATATCTACAAAGTGCACAAACAAATATGATAATTATAATGAGCAAAATGATTTAATAACAAAAAAAAAATTACGCACATGGTCGACCAAAAATTAGTTGGTCGACCAAGAAATTATGTCGGGTCGACCAAGATGATCACGGTCGACCCGGCAAACACAACAACTTGGTCGACCATTAAGAGTGTGGTCGACCATGAAAAAATTTTCTTTGGTCGACCAGGAAGCTTATTGATCGACCAACTTAATTTGGTTTGGAAAATATTATTCATTTTAATTTTGGTCAATTTTGGTCGACGAAAAAAGCAATGAGCGACACAAATTATTCATCTTAATTTTGGTCGATAGCTGCATGAAATGAAGAAAACAATGAACTGGTTCAAAGAAAATGGAGCAAACTTACTGTATTTTTCAAATAGAGACGAATTGGTCTTCAAATACTGAAGAATGAGGGCAACATATGCGGGAGTAGATTTAGATCTGGATCTGAGGAATGAGCGCAACAATGCCTGAGCAACAACAGTGTCAATTTCGATTTAATGTATCGCGGAAGAGGTAGATGGGGTAGATGAGTTCTTTAAATTTGGGAAAAGCTGATAATTGGGAAAAATGTGCGTCGAATGAGAAGAAAGAGAAGACAACAATTAATTTAAAAAGTTAGAAAGTTAATTAAGGTTTAATTTACTAATCAAAAGTCAACTTCTTCTTTTTTTTTAAAAAAAAGTCAGACTCCTTGTTTTTTAAATCATTCATGTCTTAATCCTATTTTTAATTGGCCCGTGTTTCTTCCATTCGAACTACTCAGTCCCTACAGCGTTTGACTCCATTTTCTGCCCGCTAAATCTAGTTTCGTACTTTACTGGTACGCTTAAGCTCCGTTTGGTACGTGTGACATTAGGATAAGTAATGATTAATAATTATAGTAATTAAAAAATGAGATATATATATTAATAATATGATATGATAAATAAAATGGTGTTTGATATGATTTTAAAATGAGGGATTAATTTTGTAAATTTTATTGTAATGATCAAAATGACCCAAATACTAATAAAATATATATATTCTTAAAATAATTGGATAGATAGTTAAATATTTATAATTATAATTTACATTTATTAAAATTAATTTAAATATATTTATTAGAAATAAATTTGTATGCATTTATTTCTAATAATTAAAATAGCATATTTTAAATGTTAATGTTAAATAAAATTTTAGTAATAATTACAATAGTTTGTTTTTCTTAAAATAATTATAAATATTTTTAAAATAATTTGATAGATAATTAAATATTTATAATTAATAATTAAAATAATAATAATATTTTGAATATTAATTTTAATGTTAAATAAAGTTTAGTGATATTATAATATTATTATTTTTAAATAATTATGAATATTCTTAAAATAAATAAATAGATAATTAAATATTTATAATTATAATTTATGTTTATTAAAAATAATTTAAATATATTATTAGAAATATATTTGAAAATATTACTGTAATCATTAAACACAGTAAATCAGAATTTAATAAATATTTATTTTCATAAGAGATAATAGGATAAAAATGTATTTCTGGTGTGTTGATGACTTATCCCACTTAATTTGTTAGATTAATAATCAAATAATTAATCATAAAATTAGGTCTTAAATTGAGTCAAAATGATTATTAATATATCTTAAAATTTTAACCGAACATTAGATAAGTATGTGATTAATCATCTATCCTTATTTAATCACATCAATCAAACACACCAGAGTTTTAAAGTTTGCATTTTTGAATCCGAAAAGTGTCCACGAGAGAGAGGAGAGTGCGTTTGATGATACTCGAGGCTCGAATCTCACGCTCTTATTTTGTAAAAGAAGAGATTTCGTTGACGAATTTGAACGGACATAGCATACATACATAATGAAATAGTACCAAGTACGGGGTACAATTGTTTAAAAAGTAATAATAAGAAGAAAATATCTGAATATGGAATTAATTCTTTATTAAAATGTATAAACTATACACAATATTACGAGTTTTAATATGATTTTAAATACATATATTATCTGTGAGATTCCGAAATTGTTATAAAATACTAACATAAAAAAATTCTCCATTATTCATACTTATTTTCAATAAAATGTGTACTTAACAGTTGAATATACGATGAATTACTAGTAATTGAATTTTTCAATAATCTTGAAGAGTAACAAATGAGTAACCTTTTAATTTTGTATATTATATCATGTCAAACAATGAAATAATAGATAAGAAAAGATTATAATAAATTTGGGCTCCGATAACCCTTTTTTTTCCTTGTCAAAGGTTCAAAAAAATTTAAATGACTATGATATCTCAGGAATGAACCCATCAAGATCAGGTAACCCATCAAGATCTCCCAAACTCCCGGCCCATCTCTAGGGCCCACAGGTTAAGGGCCCATGAGCAGCCTAGGTATTCTCCTATAAATACCAGGTTTGAGTATTCAGTTAATTCATTAACTATATTGTTTTCAGTAACACCCTTAGCTGCTCCCCCCATATATCCTCAGTCACTAAATTGAGCGTCGGAGGGGCTACGCCACGACACTCTCCTGGCCCCCTGTTAACGGTATTTTTCGTGATTTCAGGCTCGGGACAATTTCAAAACCCTGCGTCTTTACTAGTGACACTTGTTGGAAGCGGACCCCAAATTTCCCGTTAGTATCACTTGGCACTGTCTGTGGGAAACTTTGAGTTGAGACATAGAGATGGTAGGGAAAAGAGGGAGTGTAAGAGCCATCTCAGCATCATCGCGTCCTCGGAAGGAACCCGAACCATCTCATGCTGAGGCAAGACAGGAACAACCGCATCTTGAGACGAACAACCTCGTCAAGAGACAAGAACTGAACAGCCCATTCACGAGACGCGGGTCGAGCAAACCCGTCCCAATGAGAATGTGGGGAACTTGACCCTGGAACAGCTGGGCCAATTTATCACCCGAACTGTGGATGAGGCCCTGAAAAAGAATCAAGAATCTATCTTTGTAAAGGAACAGGCGCCCGACAGGAGCGTGAAGAAAATGTTGAAGTCCACCAGAGCAGGGTTGAAATGACGCAACCCCCTCAAAGTGGAGAGATTAGTGAGATGGGGGAGATGTGGAAGGAGATACGGAGATTGAGGGAGCAGGTAGGAAGCAAGGCGCCAGTACCCAAGAGAAGAAGCCCTTTTTCATTATCCATCTTGGAAGAAGGGCTTCCCCCAAATTTCCGACAATCGAGCGTTGGAGAATATGACAGATATACAGACCCCGAAGAACACTTGGGGAGATTTGAGAATGCGGCTCTGTTGCACCAAAATTCAGATGGGGTCAGGTGTAGGGTATTTTTGGGCACGTTGGTGAGGTCAGCCCAGCAATGGTTTAATACCCTGCAGCCCAACTCCATACAGTCTTTTGAGGATTTGCTACAGCTTTCTTGCACAGATTTGCCAGGAGCAAGAGGCAACAGAAGAATTATTTGAGAATTTTTGTGATGAAACAACAAGAGGCTGAAACTTTGCGAGAATTTTTCCGGCTTTTCAACAATGTAGCGCTGGAAATACCAGAGGCCATTCCTGACATCATGATAAGTGCCTTTACCTAGGGGCTTAGAGGAGAAGAGTACTTTAAATCATTAGTGAAGAAACCTCCATCAAGTTATGATGATTTGTTATCTCGGGTGGAAATATATGTAAACTTGGAAGATGTCCAATGGTACAAAAGGATGGAAAACCGACCCGGAGGGAGTAGGGTGGAGGGAGCCGAGAGAGGAGGTAAGAAGAGAGGTGCAGGTGATAGGGAGGAAGACAGAACCAGAAATAGAGGACAATTCTCTTCATATGTTCCTTTGAATATGAGTCGGGATAAGGTGATGGAGGTGAGGGAGTCAGGGAAGAGGGATGAGAAGTCGCAGAGGGTTGAGAGCAGTGCTCGACCTCCGCCGCGGGGTAGACAAGAAGGATCCTCGTCCATGAGTGAACTGAGATCTCGCCCATCTTCTAGGCGGGGTCGAGGCCCACCGTGGATACATCAGAGGATCGAGGAGCCGAGGAGAGAAGGTCGAGGTCAGGATGTCCATCGGGATCCCGCGGAACCGAGAAGGGGAACGAATGAGGATAACCACCCTACGAGAGGAATGATTCATATGATCTCGGGGGTGCTACTGATGGGGATTCCGGGCTAGCGCGAAAGGCACATGGCAGGAGGTTGGAGAATTTTGAAATATCTAAGGGTGGAGACTTACCCTAGGATCCTGTCATCAGTTTTGGACCATATGACCTCCGAGGCATTGTGGCTCCTCATAACGATGCCTTGGTATTAACGACCACTGTTGCCAATTACGATGTGGCACGAATCTTTATTGATAATGGAAGCTCTGTTATTATCCTGTTCAAGAGAACTCTTGATCAGATGAAGGTGGAGGGATTTGATTTCGAGCCAATCTCTACTCCTCTATATGGAATTGCAGGACATGTCATCCCGTCGCTTGGTCAGTTTGTCCTTCCTCTATCTTTGAGACATGAGCCTCGGCGGGTAACAAAGATGACAACATTTACTGTGGTGGACACCCCATCTGCTTACAATGGAATTCTGGGGCGACCAGCCTTAAAGGATTTCAGAGCTGTAGCATCCACGTATCATCAGAAGTTGAAGTTTCCTGTAGGAAAGGAGTTTGGAGTCTTATGCGGTGACCAGAGGGTCGAGCGTCGGTGTTATGAGGGGATAGTGAAAGAAGAGGGGAAGAGGGCGCGTGTAGAGGTCAATATGATTAGAAGAGGGCGAAGCGGGTTGCCCGTGGCAGTGAAGGAGGTTCATGAGGTGATAGATAGGAAGCTGGAAATCGTGACATTGGGGCCCAACAAGAAGACGATAAGAATAGCCCCCGACCTTGACCCAGAGGTCAGGGATGAAATCATTACTTGTTTACAGGCTAATCTCAGCGAATTCGCTTGGTTAGCTCAAGAGCTCACAGGGACGAGCCCAGATGTAACAGAACACCCATTAAAAATCTTACCAAATTCTCGTCCCGAGAAAGATATAGTTATAAAGAAAGAGGTGGGGGAGTTGCTCAATGCTGGGCACATCGAGAGGTGCAGTTTCCTACTTGGCTCTCGAATGTCGTTCTTGTTCCGAAGAGTTCATGGAAATGAAGGATGTGTGTGGACTTCAGAGACCTTAACAAGGCATGTCCTAAAGATTGTTATCCTTTGCCCCGGATAGATCGGTTGGTGGACTCCGCAGCAGGGCATCAATATCTGTTCATGCTGGACGCTTATCAGGGACACCATCAAATTCCCTTGGCTGTGGAGGACCAAGATAAAGTGAGTTTCATCACCTCTGAAGGAACTTTCTGCTACGTGGTCATGCCCTTCGGACTCAAAAATGCCGGAGCCACGTATCAATGATTGATGGATAGAGTCTTTTCTAAACAGGTGGGAAGGAACGTCGAAGTGTATGTGGACGACATCATGGTAAAGTCTAAGGATTCAACCCAGCTAGTACCTGACTTAGTGGAGACCTTTTCCACCCTCAGGTCTTATGGGCTGAAGTTGAATCCTCAGAAGTGTATCTTTGGGGTGAAAAGTGGGAAGTTTTTGGGTTATATGGTGACAGAGAGGGGGATTGAGGCTAACCCCAAGAAAGTTGAAACTATCCAAGATATGGTCTCTCCCCGGGGACCCAAAGATGTTCAGCTGTTGACAGGGAGGATTGCTGCATTGGCACGTTTTATCTCGAGGTCCGCCTACAGAAGTTTACCATTCTTCCGGACTTTGAGAAAGGCAAAAAAAATTGAATGGGATCCAGCCTGCGAGAAAGCGTTTGAAGAGTTGAAAAAATACCTTGCTGAGCTGCCTGTCCTGGCCAAACCGTATGCAGGTGAGCCTTTGTTGGTATATTTATCTGCCACCGAGGGAGCTGTGAGTTCGGTCCTTGTCAAGTGGGAGGGATCAACTCAACAGCCAGTCTATTATGTTTCACATGCACTCAAGGGGGCAGAGATCAGATATTCAGGGTTGGAAAAATTGGCTTTGGCTTTAGTGATGACAGCGAGGCGCTTGAGATCCTACTTCCTATCTCATCCAATTGTGTTGCTAACTAACAGTCCATTGGGCAGAATCCTCACTCATTCCAATATGTCTGGCCGTTTGGTAAAATGGACTACTGAGCTGGGAGAGTATGACATCCAGTATGAACCAAGAACAGCTATCAAAGCACAAGCCTTAGCCGATTTTCTGGCTGAAACTGTGCATCAGGAGAACGAAGACCCTTGGAAGGTGTATGTGGATGGTTCCTCGTCGAAGGATGGAAGTGGGGTGGGAGTAGTACTGATTTCACTAGCTAGGGAGGAAGTGAAGTTGGCTGTAAGGTTGGACTTTCGAGCATCCAATAATGAGGCAGAGTATGAGGCTGTTGGCAGGACTTCGAGCAGCCAGAAATGTGGGAGCTACCCGGGTACTTATTTTTTCTGACTCACAGTTGGTAGCACAACAGATGAAGGGGATGTATGATGTGAAAGATGAGAAGCTTATTGAGTATGCTCGATAAGTGGACAGCGTCAGAGAGAAATTCACAGAGATTACATTTGAATATATTCCCAGGAAAGAAAATGAAAAGGCAAACACTCTAGCCAAAATGGCTGGAACAATAGGAAGTTGGAAGACTAGAGAGGTGGTCTTTCAAATTGAACTCACACCTCACCTGAGTCCACCCGCAGTTGAGCAGGAGGAGGACTGGAGGACTGACATAATTGATTACCTGAAAGAGGGAAAGCTTCCTGCTGACCCTCGCGGAGTTTGTAAGTTGAAGGCAAAGTGTTCACATTATGTGATGATCAGAGAAGTGTTGTATAGAACGTCTTTTGAAGGGCCGCTTCTTCGGTGCTTGAGTTACCAATAGGCTGATTATGTGCTCCGAGAAGTTCACGAGGGATGTTGTGGAAATCATTTAGAGGCTTATGCATTGGCAAGAAAAGTGCTGCTCGCTGGTTATTCTTGGCCCTCCGTGCTGCATGATGCTCAAGAGTTAGTGATGTCTTGTGATAGTTGTCAACGCCATGCCCGGTTGCATCACCGGGCGGCCGCGGCAATGAAGGCTGTCACAGCCTCTTGTCCTTTTGACCAGTGGGGAATATATATTGTGGGGCCTTTTCCTACAGCTCATGCCCAGAAGAAGTTCCTATTGGTAGCAGTTGACTATTTCTCAAAATGGGTAGAAGCAGAGCCTCTGGCCAGAATCACTGGGAATGACGTCCTGAAGTTCTTGTGGAAAGTATAGTATGCAGATATGGAGTACCTAGGAAACTGATATCCGATAAAGGGATACAGTTCCAAGGGGCAAGGATCCAAGCTTGGTGTAAAGAGATGAAGATCCAACAAGTCTTTACCTCTGTAGCTTACCCGCAGAGTAACGGTCAGGTGGAGGTGACTAATCGGACACTGGTGCAGGGTCTAAAGGTTCGACTTGGCAAAGCTAAGGGCAATTGGGTGGATGAGCTACAAATTCTTATGGGCATACCGAACCACTCCGAGGGAAGGAACTAAAGAAACTCCTTTCAATTTGGTCTACGGTAATTAGGCAGTGCTCCCGGCTGAGATTGGGTTGGAATCGGCAAGGGTAGTGTTTTATGATGGGGATAATGATACGAGACGCGATACTGACCTTGATCTTTTGGAAAAAAAGAGAGAGGCCGCCAACATTCATATGGAAGTTTATAAAAACCGCATTGCAAAGTCGTATAATCGGAGAGTCATTCAGAGAAACTTCCAGGTAGGTGACTTGGTCCTGAGGAAGGTGCAAGAAGAGCAGAGAGGAAAGTTGGATCCAAAGTGGGAGGGTCCCTTCAAAGTGATCGAGAGGCTGAGCTCTGGAGCCTATTACTTAGAGAATGCGCAAGGCAAGGCATTGAAGAGGCCCTGGAACGCTTATCACCTTAGAAAATATTATCCTTGATTTGATTGTTGATGTATTTCATTTAGAATTTTCTTATGTAATCATTTGGAATTTAATAAAATTTTGTTCTTGTTTTTAATTCATGAACGTTGTTGTAGGGAAGAAAATAAAAAAATTTGATTTTCCTATTTAGGCTGTGCCTAGTAGAGGAGCAGAGTTGGGGTGGGGAGAAATTTTATTTTCCTACTAAGGCATCAACTAGTAGAGGAGCAGAGTTTGGAAGAAGAGGAGAAATTTTATTTTCCTACTAAGGCATCACCTAGTAGAGGAGTAAAGTTTGGAAGAAAAGGAGAAATTTTATTTTCCTACTAAGGCATCGCCTAGTAGAGGGGCAGAGTTTGGAAGAAGAGAAAAAAATTTTATTTTCCTGCTAAGGTATCACCTAGCAGAGGAGTTAGAGTGTGGCGGTATTGAATTTTTATTTTCCTACTAAGACATCGCCTAGTAGAGGAGCAGAGTTTGGAAGAAAAGGAGAAATTTTTATTTTTCTACTAAGGCATCGCCTAGTAGAGGATCAGAGTTTGGAAGAAGAGAAAAAAATTTATTTTCCTTGTAAAGTATCACCTAGCAGAGGAGTTAGATGGTGGCAGTATTGAATTTTTATTTTCATGCTAAGGTATCACCTAGTAAAGGAGTTAGAGGGTGGCGGTATTGAATTTTTATTTTCCTGCTAAGGTATCACCTAGCGGTGGAGTTAGAGGGTGACCGTGTTGAACTTTTTTTTTCCTGCTAAGATATCACCTAGTAGAGGAGTTAGAGGGTGGAAATATTAAATTTTCAATTTCCTGCTAAGATATCACCTAGTAGAGGAGTTATAGGGTGGGGATGTTGAATTTTTATTTTCCTGCTAAGGGTTCACCTAGCAGAGGAGTTAGAGATTGAGGATGTTGAATTTTTATTTTCCTGTTAAGGTATCACCTAGCGGAGGAGTTAGAGGTTGACGGTGTTGAACTTTAATTTTCCTGCTAAGGTATCACCTAACAGAGGATTTAGAGGGTGGAGATTTTGAATTTTTATTTTCCTCCTAAGATATCAACTAGCAGAGGAGTTAGAGGGTGAGGATGTTGAATATTTATTTTCCTGCTAAGGGATCACCTAGCAGAGGAGTTAAAGGTCAGGGATGTTGAATTTTTATTTTCCTGCTAAGGCATCACCTAGCAGAGGAGTTAAAGGGTGGAGGTGTTGAATTTTTATTTTTCTGCTAAAGCATCACCTAGCAGAGGAGTTAGAGGGTGGGGATGTTGAATTTTTATTTTCCTGCTAAGGTATTACCTAGCAGAGGAGTTAGAGGGTGAGGATATTAAATTTTCAATTTCCTGCTAAGATATTACCTAGAAGAGGAGTTCGTATCATGTCGATTTTATTCACCCTATTGGTTTAAAGGCATCAAAGATAAATTTAGAAGAAGCAGTGTATGCAAACAAAAAATATTCAATACGACGGAAAACGAGTTCGTACATGCTAAAAGTGCGCGGAAAGGAGATAATCAAATGTAAACATCATAAAAGTTGCATAGTACTAAGAAAAGTAAAGCAGTGCAGAAAATAACTAAATATGGCCCGAAGTCATACAATGTCTGCGTAAATGAAAAATAACATAAGTAAAGGAACTCGGCCTAAGAATCGCGGGGGAGACTCGCTGCGAAAGCCTCGAGGTCGATGAAGTCAGTAGGAGCGCCTGGCGGAGGATAGCCCTGAGCCTTGAATAGGCCGACCGCACCCTCGAAACCCACCTCCAGAAAATGACAAGCTTTAGGAGCGCATATATCGTTGAACTCCTCAGACTTGAGGAATTATTTCTTGAATGCAGAGGCTTCGGAAGCGTTTTGAGCCTTAGCATCCTTGAGTTCCCTTTGTATTTGTGCTGCTTCAGCTCGAGCACTCTTTGACTCTTTCTTCAGCCTCTCGTTCTCCTTCGCGTGGTCATCTGTCAGTCGCTGAAGCTCCTGTTTCTCTTTCAAAAGCTCCTGTTTCTCTTTCAGAAGATCATGTTTCTCCTTCAGAAGCTCGTCGCCTTGAGCTTGGGACTCCAAAAGCTCCTTAGCGTGTATCGCTTTCATCTCATCGATAGTAGCCTGGAACTGTTCACGAAGAGCCTGGCCCTCGCGTAAGTCTTGGCAGGCAGAAGATCGAGTGGCGTTGGCACGCTCAACCAACTACCCTAGGTACATCATGCCCTGAATAAGTAGACAAGAGTGAGAAGTAGACAAGAAAATCATACATGTATTGGACATCAATCTAGAGACTAGAAGGAGAAATATACCTCAGTGATGCTGCTGCATGTCCGGCGAGTGAGGTCAAACCACCCCAGTGAATTCATGAACGCTGCATCCGTGTCGGAAGGAAGCTGATACATTATCTTGTGAGCCAACTGAGTCGGACCCCGCCCCACGATGGCCGAATCTGAGGTGTATAAAGGATGTACCCCCGATTCAAGAAGAGGCCCCTCGTCTAACTCGGACCCTTTTGGAGAAGAGACCGATACGATTGAGATCTCAGAAATCTTGCGCTTACCAGGATGCGGGACTGACGGGCTAGGATCAGTGGGCACTTTATTCTTGCTAGACGGAGGAGGGGACTTGGCTCGAGGAGGTGGAGAGGAGGCTCGCTTTGGGACGGAGGAAGATGAGCATGCCTTCTTCTTCGCAGTAGTAGGGGAGCTAGCAGGCCTTTTCGCAGTAGTGGAGCAAGAACATGTTTTCTTCTTCTCAGCAGCAGTGCAGTCTCCCTTTGTGCCTGTCGTGACTACTGGAATGACTGACTTCTGGGGGGCAGAGGATGATGAATTCCCAGCCTTCTTTTTCTCAATCTCGCGGAGCACTGCGGCATTCATGACTCTAACACCTGCAAATAAAAACAGTGAACCGAATGAGAATATTATCAAAGAATACAATAAGCAAAAGAGAAACAGAAAGGGTGAAGAGATGAGAATATCTACCGGCATCCTCCTTCAGCTTAATTTTTGCGGGACTTAACACGTCGTGGCATAGGAGATCTTTAGATAGAAGTTGGGGAATTCTAAAGCATCGATCTCCTAGTACACTCATTATCTCCAAATACTCCTTATCCTTTTTGTAACCCTTGGAAAGTTCAGGTTTGGTGAAATTAAGGTACCAATCGGTATGACAAGTCAATTCTGCGGGTGACTGGATGAAGAAGAAGTATTTTTTCCAGTCCTTAACATGACTGGAAGCTCCCTCGAAAAGCTTATGGCTAGATCGAGAAGTCACATAAAATGGTCCTTCTTTTGATCTGAACAGGACTAAGAAGTAGGAAAAAGTGGTGCAATTCAAAGGGAGGTTTAGGGCCCGGAATAGCACAGCAAAACAACTTAGCAAGCGGAGAGCGTTGGGGGTAAGCAGACCTAGGTGCACCTGATAGTACTTGCTCAATTCTTGGAAGAAATCGCACAAGGGAAAATAGAGACCGACATCGAGGTGGTGCTGAAAGAATGTGTAACAGCCCTTAGGAGCTAGATATGGCCGGTCCTCTGGGCTAGGAATAATGATCTGGTGATATGCAGGAATGTGCCACAACGTCCTAAATTTTGACTCGCTACTAAGAGGGATGTGGGATGACAAATGACCGTACCATAAGTTGTCTGCATTAGGTATGTTCATCTGTTGAGTCACATGGCGAACTTCCTTACCAGGACGACTATGAGTGGTGACTTCTTCCTCAGGAGGATCAAGGGTAAAATCAGGATCAGCTAGGGAAGTCCTACTCTGGCTAGACTAGCTGGACCTGCTAGATTTGCTAGACAAGCTAAACCTCTCGGAGTCACTCGAGTAACTAGACTCGGAATCGGAAGAAACATAAGTGTTATGGATAATAAAACAACAAAAGGAAAGAACTGACCTGGATTAGCAGAGGAAAAATACTCAAGAAGTAGGATCACGAAAGCGAGCACTCGGCGTCCCGCGAGCGTGGAGGGGTGCTCGGGCGAGCAGGCGCTGGGCGAGCTGGGGGTGTGGCGCGCTCGTGCGGGGCTAGGGCGCGTCGGGCGAGGACTTGGCTTGGGCGAGGCAAGCTAGAGGCGTTGGGCGAGCGTGGCACTCGCTCGGGCGAGCTAAGGCGATGGCAAGCATTTGGGCGGGGGCTGGGGGAGTGTATGGGCGAGCTAGAGGCGAGGGCGAGCGTTCATGCATGGCGAGGGCGAGCGGCTATACGAGCATGTAGGCGGGGACACGGCGAGGGTGAGCGGGTAGACGAGTGTATGTGCGGTTGAGGGCGAGGGCGAGCGTTTGGGCGGGGGCTGGACGAGTGTATGGGCGGCGCGGTGAGGGCGAGCGTGTAGGCGGGGGCGAGGCTTGGGCGAGCGTGCTGAGGCAGGGTGAGGCTTGTGCGGTTGAGGGCGAGGGCGAGCGTTTGGGCGGGGGTTGGGCGAGTGTATGGGCGACGCGGCGAGGGCGAGCGGCTAGACGAGTGTATGTGCGGTTGAGGACGAGGGCGCGCGTTTGGGCGGGGGCTAGGCGAGTGTATGAGCGACGCGGCGAGGGTGAGCGTGCTGAGGTAGGGCGAGGCTTGGGCGAGCATGTAGGCGGGGGCGAGGCTAGGGGTCGGTGAGGGGAGACGGTGAGGCTTGGGCGCGGCAAGGCTTGCGCGCTAGTGGAGGGCGCGAGGGCGACGGTGATGGGGGTGGGCCGTGATGGAGGCGAGGTGAGTGGTGGTAAGCGACGAGAGACTATGTGTCGAGGGAGAGCTAGTGAACAAGTTGCAAAGGAAAGTTTTTGTGTGGTAAAAGTGATAAGGACATGAGGAGGTGACTTATATTTATATGGGAGCCAAGGACCAAATCTTTCCTTTGGAACCAGATTGCGATTTGATATCTTTCCTTTTGGAATAGGATCACGATTTGAGAAGGTCGATCCCCGTAATTTTCACAGCGGTATCATTGTTCGTTAACGACAAAAGAAATTAATTTTTCTTGCACGGTATGCTCCCATCACCGATAAAACTAAGGAACACAATTAATCAAACTTTTAACCTATGATTCAGTTCGACTCGGGAGGGGGAAACTGGTGATACCTCAGGGATGAACCCATCAAGATCAGGCCCAAACTCCCGGCCCATCTCTAGGGCCCACAAGTTAAGGGCCCATGAGCAACCCAGGTATTCTTCTATAAATACCAGGTTTGAGTGTTCAGTTAATTCATTCACTATATTGTTTTCAGCAGCACCCTTAGCTGCTCTCCCCATATATCCTCAGTCACTGACTTGAGCGTCGGAGGGGCTACGCCAGGACACCCTCCTGGCCCCATATTAACGATCTTTTTCGTGATTTCATGCTCGGGACAATTTCAAACCTTTCGTCTGTAATAGTGACACTTGCTGGGAGCAGACCTCAAATTTCCCATGAGTATCAGACTAGTTTGTTTTCTCTTGATCTTTATGCCCAAAAATTTATTAAAATGATTCTTTTGAAAAAACAAAGTATAAAGATGATTGAAGCGAGACATAAAATTTTCTGAATTCAGTTGTTGGGTCGAAGTGAGGGAGTAGAACATGATGACGTGGTTTCTCTTCCCAGGTCAAACGATCCAACTCATTAAATGAATTTGGGCTTTTTAGAAGTGGAAATGAGAAATAACTTTGTTGGAGAAGCTTATAAACATACATTTTGGCTCATTGAGTTAATGTCTGTTGGCAGGTATTTGTTTGAATTTAAAAATAAAATTAGCTCAATATTTGTTGTACTCAAACCCAAGAAAGTGTGCAAGAAAGCCCGATAAGTCCTAATATTTTCGGCCAATAGGGTAAAATATTTTAAGCTGCTATCTGGTTTAAATGATTGGAATGATTGATCAAGTCTATGTACTCACACAAATGACCATGAAGTCTACGTACAAACGACGTGAAACATTGGAAATTGTGGGAAGAAATCATAAGAGAGAAATAAGAGATTAGGGAGAACCGCTCAAATCGAAAACAATGTGGGATAAATCAGCTAAACAAGACAACTAACACATCAAACTCAAAACATTAAAGCCTACAAATTTAGTCACACTATTTTAATTATTTTTATCTTTTTATTCCAGATTTTAGCAATGTAATCTATTCTTATTCCAATTTCCAGAAAACTTTATTATATTTTCCATATATGTTTTGTGAATTTCTTGTGATTTGTAAATACATAATCATGGCATAAGTTTATTTCTTCAATTTTCAAATTAATTTCCTTAGCGACATATTTTCTTAGATATTAGAACTAATAATCAAATTAGAAATTAATAGTTGTTTTGTGTTTATAAGTTAGTTGTTTTACATTTTTACTCAATTTGGTCCACTTGCATCTGACATGACCTCATTGATAAACATAAAAATTGTACATTAATTAAATGTTTTATAATATAAATATATAGTTTTTGTTTTATTAAATTTTTAAATATTATATGTTTTATAATAAATTGTATAAAATATAAGTTGTTGTGTAATTATAAGTTTTTACTATTTTTACAGGTTCGATAAAACAAGAATAACCTTGGCGTTGCAAATGGGATTAAGATGATTCTTAGACCTGTAGAAAGTTGATGTTAATATCTACAATATTGGTGGCAAGCATGAGATAAAAATCCTCTCACAATTGGGATCAAATTAAGCAACAATTAAAGTTACCGAACGAGTGGCAGTTTTACCATGCTCTAGTATTTTGACCATATCTCTCAAACTACTTGGTCAAATATTCTGAAAAAAATACCACAACTAGACAACTCAATTATCCACATGTTTCATTTTATGTGAAGAAGAAAATTCGGAGAAGATGCTTGTCAAAAGTGATGTGCAATATAATATTAATTTCTTGGAACACCAATGAAGACTTATGTGTAAAAAATAATATTTTATTTGTGGTTGTCTCCCCAAATTTGGCTATAAATAGGGGTGCATTGTAATGTATTGAGAGATCCCTCATTCTATGAACAAATCTTTGAGTTCATAATATTTCTCTCTATATTTTTCTTTTATTTCTTCATTTAAATATAATTAGCATGTTAATTTCATATTCAAAGTTTTACACTTTGAATAATGAATAGCTAACTTCCTAAAGTTGAGATGATAAGGTGAAGCTCTTGGCATGATAATAAGGTTATTATAAGGTAAGAATCTATGTTTTATATTATTTAATCATTATTTATTGTTTATGTTATATTTATTTCTTTAAGCATTTTTATACCCTACTTATAAGTGGGAGTTTTGATTTATTGTTGCTATATGTTACACTAAATTCTTGGAACCATTTAAATGTTAGTTTGGTATTACCAACCATTTAAAATGGATGCCTTGAGTTATTATATATAAATATATTATAATATTAAATTCTTGGAACCATTTAAATGTTAGTTTGGTTTTACCAACCATTTAACTTGGATTCCTTGATTTATTATATATGAATATATTATAGTATTAATTTATTGGTACCATTTAAATGTTTGTTTGGTTTTACCAACCATTTAAAGTGGGAACCTTGATTTAGTGTTTACAAATATATATAGCACAATAAATACTTGACCACATTTATAAGTTTTGGTATATATTATGTACTTATAAGATTATAATTTATAACATAATATAAATATGATTATTTAATATATTGGAACCATTTTATTAAGTGGATTTCAATATTGTTCGTTAATGTTAACTTTATTAAAATACCAAGAGTGGATCCTTTAATCTCAACTACTTAAATTTAAATTTGAACAATTAAAATTTACCCATTAAAGATTCAATTAAAATTAAAAAGAAACAAAAACAAAAACAAAAAGACATTGTAGTGGACTTGTAATTACCTTAGCTTCCCTGTGGATACGATATTCGGACTCACCGAATTATACTACTTGTGGACAACCTGCTCTTGGGAGTGCAACAATCAAAGTCGCAACAAGTTTTTGGCGCCGTTGCCGGGGAAGTATAATTTAATTTCAAGTCTATTTAATATTGTTTAAAGTTTATTTTTCTTTTTATTGCTTTTGTGTGTTTTTTTTTCTTTTTGTTTTGCATTTGCATGAGCATTTGGTCACGTACACTTAGTGGTCGACTCATTCGAAATAACCCTTTATTTTTACAAAACATGGCGGAAGAACCCATCCAAGAAAATGAAGATGAAATTCAATCTCAACATGATCATGATAGACGAAGAACACTTAGAGATCACATGAATCCTACACGTACTAGTGCACCTTCATGTCTAGTTTTTCCCCCTGATGCATCTCATTTCAATTTTAAGCCTGGTATTATCCAACTTTTACCCAACTTTCATGGCTTAGATTCTGAAAATCCATACATGCATTTACGAGAGTTTGAAGAAGTGTGCAACACATATAATGATCTAAATTGTAGCATGAACACCATTCGCCTTAAGCTTTTTCCTTTTTCTTTAAAAGATAAAGCTAAAACTTGGCTACAAAATCTTAGATCGGGATCCATTCGAACTTGGGATGAATTGCAACAACAATTTTTGAAAAAGTTTTTTCCATCTCATAGAACAAATTCTTTCAAAAGGCAAATCATCACTTTCACTCAAAAACAAGGAGAAACTTTTTATCAGTGTTGGGATAGATACAAAGAATTGCTTAATCTTTGTCCACATCATGGTTTTGAAATTTGGAGAGTTGTTTCTCAATTTTATGAAGGCTTAACACCTAAAGATAGGCAAATGGTTGAATTTATGTGTAATGGAACATTTGAAGATAAAGATCCGAACGAGGCAATTGAGTATCTCGATTCATTAGCTGAAAATGCTCAAAATTGGGACACTATAGGTACAATCGAACCATCAAACAAGATTCAATCTCCTACATCTGGTGGAGGTATGTACACTCTCAAAGATGAACATGATCTTCAAGCTAGATTTACCTCTTTGGCAAGAAAAGTTGAGGCACTTGAATTGAAAAAGAATGGTCAATTAAAATCTGTTCAAGAAATTGTGTGTCACATCTGTGATACAAGTGATCATTTTACAAAAGATTGTCCCACTTTGCCCTCTTTTAAAGAATGTCTCCATGAGCAAGCCAATGTTTTGAACAATTTCAAAAGGCCAAATTTTGAACCATTTTCTCAAAATTACAATCCAGGTTGGCGAAATCATCCAAATTTTAGTTGGAGGAATGATAATGCTGCACAATTTCCGCAACCACATTTTCAAAATCAACAAAATTTTCAAAATTATGCACCTTATGTTCCTCCGCCGAAAAGAAATTTGGAAGATACATTGAATTCTTTCATTGCAAAGCAAGAGTCTATCAATACTCAAACTGCTCAAACCATGACAGACTTGAAAGATACTCTTGCTAAATTTGCATCTGCACTTAATGTTCATGAAAAAGGTAAATTTCCTTCACAACCTCTGCCTAATCCCAAGGATCATCATACACAAATTGGAACTTCTGGAACTCAACCGATGGATCAGGTAAAATCTGTTATTACCCTTCGAAGTGGTAAGGTTGTGGAAAAATCCATTCTTGAACCTTGTGAAGATGATGATAAATCAACTCCAAAGGGTAAGGAAGTGGAACCCATAACTTGCGAAGAGGAGGTTCAACAGACAGTGTCACCACCATTCCCTCATGCATTGAAAAATACAAAAAAATCAAATTTGAATTCTGATATATATGATATTTTTAAACAAGTAAAAGTTAATATTCCTTTATTAGATGCAATAAAACAGGTACCATCATATGCCAAATTTTTGAAAGACTTGTGCACTGTGAAAAGAAAATTGAATGTGAAAAAGAAAGCATTTTTAGCCGAACAAGTAAGTGCAATCATTCAAAATAATAATGCTTTGAAATACAAAGACCCTGGTTGTCCTACTATTTCGTGTATTATTGGAGAACGAAAGATTAAAAAAGCCTTGCTTGACCTTGGAGCTAGTGTGAATTTACTTCCATATTCAGTTTATCAAGAACTCAATCTAGGCGAGTTAAAACCTACTTCGGTAACACTTTTACTTGCTGATAGATCTGTTAAAGTGCCAAGAGGTATGGTAGAAGACGTGTTGGTCCAAGTTGATAACTTTGTATATCCTGTCGATTTCATAGTTTTAGATACACAACCTATTGAAGCTTGTAATGAAATTCCTGTAATTTTAGGTCGTCCATTTTTAGCAACTTCTAATGCTCTTATAAATTGCAGGAATGGAATAATGAAGTTGTCATTTGGTAACATGACCTTGGAGCTCAATGTTTTTAATCTTTGTAAGCAACCACATGACAAAGGAGATGAAAGTGAAGATGAAAATCTTATTGAAACTCTTGTGGAAGAAAACATTCAAGAAGGGAGTACTCGTGATCAATTAGATATTTGTTCAATTGAAACTGTTAAAGAAAATATTGAAATTGATCTTGACGATTTTTTCAGGTATCACTCGTTACCAGGATCAGAGAAAGAATTTGATGAAAAATATGAGAACAAAGACGAACCACCAGTATTGGAGTTAAAACCCTTGCCAGAAGAATTGAAGTATGCATTTCTTGGAGAAGATGAAACATATCCGGTGGTAATTTCTTCCAAACTCTCAAGTAATCAAGAAGGTAAATTAGTTGATATGCTTAAAAGACATAAAAATGCAATTGGTTGGACACTAAAAGATCTTAAGGGCATTAATCCACTAATTTGCACACACAAAATTCACTTAGAAGAAAATGCAAAAACATCTCAACAACCACAAAGGAGATTAAATCCACACATGAAAGATGTTGTGAAAACTGAAGTTCTCAAACTACTTGATGTTGGAATTATCTACCCTATTTCTGATAGTAAGTGGGTAAGCCCAACACAAGTAGTTCCAAAAAAATCTGGCATCACAGTGATAAAAAATGAAAAAGGTGAATTGTTAACAAGTCGAGTCCCATCTAGTTGGCGGATGTGTATTGATTATAGAAAATTAAATGACGCCACTAGAAAAGATCATTTTCCATTACCATTTTTGGATCAAATTTTAGAAAGAGTAGCAGGTCATCCCTACTACTGTTTTCTTGACGGATATTCAGGCTATTATCAAATTCCCATTGCACTCGAAGATCAAGAAAAAACTACATTCACATGTCCTTTTGGAACATTTGCATTCAGAAGGATGCCATTTGGTTTATGCAATGCCCCAGCAACATTTCAAAGATGTATGCTAAGCATTTTCTGCGACATGGTTGAAAATTGTTTGGAAATTTTTATGGATGATTTAACTGTTTTTGGGAATACATTTGATAATTGTCTTGAAAATTTGGAAAAAGTTTTAAAAAGATGCGAGGAAAAAGGTCTTATTTTAAATTGGGAAAAATGTCATTACATGATTACTTCTGGAATTGTTTTGGGACATGTCGTGTCATCTCATGGAATTGAAGTCGATAAAGCAAAAGTTGATGTCATTGCCAATTTACCCCCTCCAAAAACCATTAAAGAAATTCGCTCATTTTTGGGACATGCTGGATTTTATAGGAGGTTTATAAAGGACTTTAGTTTAATCTCTAAACCCATTTGTAACCTCTTAACAAAAGACAGTGCATTTGAGTGGACTCAAGAATGTCAAAATGCTTTTGATAAAATCATTCGACATTTAACATCAGCTCCTATCATGCAACCTCCTGATTGGTCTTTACTATTTGAAATCATGTGCGATGCGAATGATTATGCAGTCGGTGCAGTATTGGGTCAAAGAAGAAACGGTAAGCCTTATGTGATATATTATGCAAGTAGAACTTTAAACAATGCTCAAATGAATTACTCCACAACTGAAAAAGAGCTACTTGCTGTAATATTTGCATTAGATAAATTTCGTTCTTATTTGATTGGATCAACAACTATCGTGTTTACTGATCATTCTGCTATTAGATATTTGTTGACCAAACAGGATGCAAAGCCACGACTGATACGATGGATTTTGTTGCTCCAAGAATTTGACATTGTAATCAAAGATAAAAAAGGAACCGAGAATGTCGTAGCCGATCATTTATCGAGACTAGTAACAGGATCATCTTTTGAAATGACACCAATTAACGATAATTTTCCTGATGAACATCTATTTTCAGTTACTACTACACCTTGGTTTGCTAACATAGTAAATTTTCTTGTGACAGGAAAAATGCCACCACAATGGAGTTCCCAAGATAAAAGAAAATTTTTGAATGAGGTAAAAAACTTTTATTGGGATGATCCGTATCTGTTCAAGTATTGTCCGGATCAAATTTTTCGACGTTGCATACCCGACAATGAGGTAAGTAGTGTCATTAAATTTTGTCATTCAGAAGCATGCGGGGGACATTTTTCTTCAAAGAAAACAGCTGCAAAAATCTTGCAGTGTGGATTTTATTGGCCCACTTTGTTTAAAGACACCCACGAAATCTGCAAGATCTGTGAAAATTGTCAAAAATTGGGTGCGATTTCAAAAAGAAACATGATGCCTTTGAATCCTATCATTGAAATTGAAATATTTGATTGTTGGGGAATAGATTTTATGGGACTTTTTCCACCGTCGTTTGGATACTTGTATATTTTAGTTGCAGTTGATTATGTTTCCAAATGGATAGAGGCAATTCCATGTCGAACAAATGATCATAAAATCGTCATCAAATTTTTGAAAGAAAATATTTTTAGTAGATTCGGAATTCCTCGAGCTATGATAAGTGATGGGGGAACTCACTTTGTTAATAAACCATTTGCTTCATTAATGAAAAAATATGGTATTACTCACAAAGTAACAACTCCTTATCATCCTCAAACAAATGGACAAGTTGAATTAGCTAATAGGGAGATAAAGCAAATTTTGGAAAAAACTGTTAACTCAAATAGAAAAGACTGGTCTCTGCGACTTAATGATGCACTGTGGGCATATCGAACAGCTTTTAAAACATCATTGAATATGTCTCCCTATAGGTTGGTTTATGGAAAACATTGTCATTTGCCTGTGGAATTGGAACATAAAGCTTATTGGGCGATAAAAACTTTAAATTCAAGCATGGATGATGCCAACAAATTGCGTAAATTGCAACTTAATGAACTTGATGAACTCAGAAATGATGCGTATGAGAATTCAAGGATTTATAAAGCAAAAATCAAATCATTTCATGATAAAACAATTCTTAGAAAATCTTTTGAGATTGGTAAAAAAGTTTTGCTTTATAATTCTCGACTTCACATATTCCCAGGAAAATTACGATCAAGATGGACAGGCCCATATGTTATAAAGCATGTGTATCCTTATGGAGCTGTGGATATTGAAAATCCTAAAAATGGTGATGTTTTTAAAGTGAATGGACAAAGGCTTAAACCATTTTTGGAAAATGAAATCTTTCAAGAAGAGTTTATTTCCCTTTCTGATCCTTGATTTTTTTTTTTTTTTTTGTGTTGCATTTGATTATTGTTTGTTTTTATTTCAGGTTTTCTTAATCTTTTTATTTTCCCGGTTAAATGGCGGATAACGGTACTCCGTGACTCTCATAGTCGGTTAAATCAGTTTCCCACAATTGCTGATACAAAAATTTAAAAAAAAAAAATCATTTCTTTTCTTTTCAAAATGGATGAAATTCTCTCAAAAATTTGTAAATATTTTCCCTCTGTTTCTGAAAATGTTCTAAGAAAAATTTATGCAGGAAGGTGTGAAAGATTGAGATTACTAATGCAAAAAGGAATTCCAGAAGATATTCGTCTTGTAATAGAAGCTAAGGTCCGATTAGGAGGAGAAGTTCCACAATCATTGCTTATTCGGTATTTGCCTGGATTAGGAAAAAGCACTTATGCGAAAAAACGAAGGGCCAAAAGTTTAGGGGTTTGTCATAAGTGTGCAAGATGGACTTGTGACAAACGATGCAGATCTTTGGGATGTGTTTCCAATAACAGAGAAGATAAAATTGATTTCATTAAGAATGGGCTGAGTAAGGAGTCTTTAGATAACATCTTATTGACTCTTGAGACGCATTCTAGTGGACATGTGCATATTGAACTTCTCCGTTTATGGAAACAATTTCAAGATGAGCGTCATAGTCTTGGGAATCTGACTAAAAAAGACCCTGTTTGCCAATTTGTAAGAAAATTGGATGGGAAGCATATCCTCGACTCATAGAAGGCGTTGAAGCCGTTTCTGGACGTAAAACCAGAGGAAAATTGTGAGCCACAATCACACTACTGTTTATAAGCATGTGTGTCATTATTTTTTTACTATTTATTCTGTTTACAGCTGTGACCCATAGTTTTGTCATGATAACATATTACCCCTATAAAATCTCTCATCTTCCTTTCTACTTTCGCAGAAAAAAAAAAAAGGAAAGTAAAAACATGACTGGATCCTCTGCACAAACATTGAAAAATATTTGTGTATTTTGTGGGTCGAGTCCTGGAAAAAATGAAGTGTTTGTAGAAGCAGCGAATAATCTTGGAAAGATATTGGCTGAGAGAAAAATTCACTTGGTATATGGGGGAGGTAATATTGGGTTAATGGGATCTGTTTCAACATCTGCTCATCTTGGAGGTAGTCAGGTATTGGGTATTATTCCTATAGCTTTAGCTGAAGGAAATATTACAGGTGTTACGATTGGGGAGGAATTAAAAGTTTCTTCTATGTATGAAAGAATCACTCAAATGATTGAAAATTCTTATGCTTTTATCGCACTACCAGGTGGTTTTGGTACATTAGAAGAAATTTTTCACACTGTTTCTTGGGCACAACTTAATATCCATAATAAACCCGTGGGCTTGTTGAATATCAATAATTATTATGACAGTTTGTTGACATTTCTTGATAAAGCTGTGGAACAGAATTTCATTTCAGAAAATTCACGACGGATGCTCATCTGTGCTTCGACTGCCGATCAATTAATTGATGATTTGGAAGCTTTTGTTCATAAGCCTGATCCGATGATAACAAAGATCAATTGGTCGCAATCAAGCAGTAAGAAAAGGAAGTTGGATCATTGATTCAAAAGTCGTGGATTGGTTTGCGTTTGTTTCAGTTTGTTATCTTCAATAAAGTTCCAGGTGATATCTCTTTCATTATGTACTCTTTATTAATAGCTATTTTGACATTAGGGACAATGTCATATTCTGATTGGGGGGAGAACACATATAAAAAAAAAAAAAACAAATTTAAAAATAAATTAAATATTATTTTAAAATAAAACCATGTTTATTGTTTGTACCTTAGTAATTTTTTGCAAAAATGTCATACATTACATATTTGAAAGATTTAAATTAGAACATGCATTAATCTATTTAAGAATGTTTAAATTTTATTTGAAAAAAGGTCATTTTTAATATTCTGATCAATATAAAAATATGATTTATGAAATCTTTTTGAGTGATTAACCATTGTGATAAAATTAGGTAGTAAAGTATATGGCCCAAGATATACCTTATAAGAGTGCCTAAAATTTTTGAACTCACACATATTTTGTGAGTGAGTGGAGAGGACTGAGAAAACAGCTTTCGAGCCTTTATTGATCATGAGAGAGACTATCTATTGTTTAGATCTTGAGTTCTTATTTTGAAAAAAAAAAATATATATTTCCTGAAAAAAAAAAAGAAAAAAAAAGAAAAATACAAAAAGAAAGATGTTGAAGATCTATGTAATTTTTAAGTTATATGCTGCGACCCATTTTTCTCTCATAAGAATAAAAAAATAAAAAAAAAAAATAAAAAAAGAAAGAGAGAAATACATTGTACAAATTAAATAAATATGTGGTCAAAAAGCATAAACTTAGTCTGATTCCATGATGTAAAAAAAAAAAAAAAATCAGGAAAAAAAAAATATAATAAGAACAACTGGATTTTAAATCAATTGATTTTCTATCTTTTGATTAGTTTGGCTCGTTTGTCTGTCTGCATTCTGTAAACCATTTTTCTGAGCATTTATCTGTATTCCAACTCCATGAGAGAAATCGTTGCCATAAATTGAAACATTTATTAACCTGTGAGGATATGGAGTTGAGACTCTTACTAGGAATTTCTGAAGGCCGTGTACATTTAACTACCTAAAATAAGCTTTGAATTAATCATCTTAAATTATTTCATAAATTATAATTATGATGATCTTGATATAACTTTGACAGTTTTCAAATTTTATTTAAACACTTAGATAGTTCTGATTACATTTCTATTTAAATTAATCAATATGTTTTGTATTGCTATTAACGCTTAAATTGCTAGGGACTAGCAATAAGCTGGTTGGGAGGTGTGATAAACATAAAAATTGTACATTAATTAAATGTTTTATAATATAAATATATAGTTTTTGTTTTATTAAATTTTTAAATATTATATGTTTTATAATAAATTGTATAAAATATAAGTTGTTGTGTAATTATAAGTTTTTACTATTTTTACAGGTTCGATAAAACAAGAATAACCTTGGCGTTGCAAATGGGATTAAGATGATTCTTAGACCTGTAGAAAGTTGATGTTAATATCTACAATATTGGTGGCAAGCATGAGATAAAAATCCTCTCACAATTGGGATCAAATTAAGCAACAATTAAAGTTACCGAAGGAGTGGCAGTTTTACCATGCTCTAGTATTTTGACCATATCTCTCAAACTACTTGGTCAAATATTCTGAAAAAAATACCACAACTAGACAACTCAATTATCCACATGTTTCATTTTATGTGAAGAAGAAAATTCGGAGAAGATGCTTGTCAAAAGTGATGTGCAATATAATATTAATTTCTTGGAACACCAATGAAGACTTATGTGTAAAAAATAATATTTTATTTGTGGTTGTCTCCCCAAATTTGGCTATAAATAGGGGTGCATTGTAATGTATTGAGAGATCCCTCATTCTATGAACAAATCTTTGAGTTCATAATATTTCTCTCTATATTTTTCTTTTATTTCTTCATTTAAATATAATTAGCATGTTAATTTCATATTCAAAGTTTTACACTTTGAATAATGAATAGCTAACTTCCTAAAGTTGAGATGATAAGGTGAAGCTCTTGGCATGATAATAAGGTTATTATAAGGTAAGAATCTATGTTTTATATTATTTAATCATTATTTATTGTTTATGTTATATTTATTTCTTTAAGCATTTTTATACCCTACTTATAAGTGGGAGTTTTGATTTATTGTTGCTATATGTTACACTAAATTCTTGGAACCATTTAAATGTTTGTTTGGTATTACCAACCATTTAAAATGGGAACCTTGATTTAGTGTTTACAAATATATATAGCACAATAAATACTTGACCACATTTATAAGTTTTGGTATATATTATGTACTTATAAGATTATAATTTATAACATAATATAAATATGATTATTTAATATATTGGAACCATTTTATTAAGTGGATTTCAATATTGTTCGTTAATGTTAACTTTATTAAAATACCAAGAGTGGATCCTTTAATCTCAACTACTTAAATTTAAATTTGAACAATTAAAATTTACCCATTAAAGATTCAATTAAAATTAAAAAGAAACAAAAACAAAAACAAAAAGACATTGTAGTGGACTTGTAATTACCTTAGCTTCCCTGTGGATACGATATTCGGACTCACCGAATTATACTACTTGTGGACAACCTGCTCTTGGGAGTGCAACAATCAAAGTCGCAACACTCATCTACAAAATATTTGTGCAAATATCAAAGGAAACACATTAAGAAAGCTTTGTCTGACAAACTCGTCCGAAAAAATATTGATACGGGAAATCTAACTCCTTTAGAGTGATCAAGCCCTCACATACTTCGCAAATTCGATCACCCAATTAGAAACATTGAATTATATTTATATTTATATTTAATAAATGAACCTTGTTACTGAAACGACCATTATTTTTTTTAAAAAAAAATCATAAACTCGAAAATACTAAATAAAATAACTTAACATACCATAAATCATAATAATTTAACAATTTAAATATCAAGTGCATAAAATAAAATCCTAATCATCAACTAACCAAAACTTCCTAAATCGACCTTTAAAAAGATCACTAACAATATAACAAATCATAAATAATATCTCTAGTAAAAATCATTAACATAATCTTTCAATCATTAATCTAACAAGTTAGTGCGGAAACATAAAGGTCCTCGGGTGTGTATTGCTGCACTCGATCAACTCAGTCGTCACTGCCTCCAAAAATCATGAAATCATGCATCATACAAACCTAGTGAGTCTAAAGACTCAGCACGTTTTAAACATGGATAGCAAATAATACATATACAATCACATGCATTAAAATCATACTTTATTTAAAATAGCTTTTAATAATAAATAAACCATTTAAAATCATTTAATATTAAATAAATCACTTTAAAAATAGCTTTTATCGTCAACATGAATCATATATATATATCATAAAATAATTTTAATCATAAAGCTTTCAATCATATATCATATTGGGTGAAGTTTGATCTTTGAAAGTGACTAGCTTATATCCTCCGTCGACTGATCAGTCTTTAGCTCCACATGGCCCATGGGTACGGGCGGGCTGCCTCTGGGGCCTTTTCTCGTAAACGGGCTTCTTCTGGAGCCTTTTCCTCACGACATCCACATAAATAAAATTGTAAGTTCACTGTTCCTTCTTAAAACAGATCCCTCACAAATGGTAAGTTTCACTATTCCTTCTTAAAACGGATCCCCACCTATCCTCTTTGTCAAAGTCAATTCACATTCCTCAAAATATTTTTCTTTTTCTTTTAAAAAAATAATAAAATAGAATAATTTTTCAAAAATAGTATATTTGACAGTAAAAATTGCACAGCTTTTCCAAAAATCATAAAATAACATATTATCATCAGAATCATCATAATAAATCATTAAATATCATTTTACAAACATTATGATCCTTCGGGACGCTGCCAAGCGTTTTCATATTTTCCGAATTGTAAAATTATTGTTTTGCCCGTGGACGTAAAAATTCTCTAATTTATCTTTTTCTCACTTTTAATGATATGATATTATTCTAAATAATTATTTAAGCTTAAATATATTTTTTCATAATTTTATAAAGCTTAAACTATGTTTTTCACTTAATTATTTAATTTGCATTTCGTGCGGCGATAAAATCTCAGATAAACGAAAACTCAATATTTTGATCCCAAATTTTAACATAACATTTTTATTATTTATTCTAACCTTCCAAGTCATGAGCCACACTCGTAGACCCATGGATTCAGTTTTATTTTTATAATTTTCGAAATTGACACACAATCAAACAGACCGAGCCATCTCCCAAAATACTCGAGCCACGCCCGAGCCACCTGACTAAGCGCAGCCCCTGGAACCTAGCCCTAACTCGCTCAAACTCGCCTGGAACCGGACCCAACCTGCACATGGCTTGAAATCACGCCTATAGATTCCTAGTGACACTAGGACACCTCCAGCCGAGTCACCACGAGCCCACCTAACCCTAACCATCCCTTGACCAGGCCCAGACCCAGCCCAGACCAGCCCATCATCGAACCACTTGAAACTAGAACCAGAAGCTGCGCGTGTTCCACCTAGCTGTCCTGCGGTCCCCTTGTTTTGCTCGAGCCAGCCACACCATTCCCTATCCTGACCCCTTCCCATGACCCTTGGACCCTGATGGACCTACCCTGACTCGCTCTTAGCCCCGCTGCACAAAACTCTGAAGTCCAGCAGCGTACAACACATGGAGGAGAGTCCCACTTCACGTGGACTCTTCCCCAGCTCTTAGACCGAACTCTAGCCGCCCTAGGACCCTACCTAGCCTTCAAACCTAACCCTTGCCAGGCCCCCAACCAGCCCTGGCCAGCCCCGTGACCGCATGTGATAAGTGCAAGATTTACACTTAATTTATATAGGAATCCATATTGAATTATGTTAGTTTCGAACGGAATTATGCGTTTTTGGCTTGTTTTGATTGTCATTGCAAGAATAGAGGAAAATTGCACTCAGAGCCAAGAAATGCAAGAAAACAGAGCCATGCACCGTCAGACAGAATGGCGCGCGCGGTCGCGCCATTTCTCGTGCAGCCGCATGCGCATAGATACAGCATGAAAACCAGAGGCGCGCGCGCGGCCACGCGCGCAGACACGAGCCATCAAGCAGAAGCTCGCGCACGACCGCGCGACGTCACGTGCAACCGCGCGTGCCGTGCGTCCAGAAAAATATATAAAGCCGCAATTCTTAGGTCAGAAAGGGGTTAGCCACCGTGAGAGAAATTGACACACGAGAGCCACAGAACACACGCACAACCGGAAAGACGGACGAAGAGAGATCACGAAAACGAAGAACAACGAATCCGGGGATGGAGACGCCACTTTTGATTTGTCATCTTTTCTTCCGCTTCTTTATTTTACTGTGTTGCGATGTCTAAAACGTTGAACATGTCTTGTTTTCGCTTGGATTTCGTGATGAAATAATTCTTCAGTCTAGAGAATGATGTAGCTTTGTGGATACGATAAGTGATTATTTTATATGATCGAATTCCATTCTTATATTTAATTGTGTTTCTCTGTATTTATTTCACTGCAATTTATTGGCCATAAATTGTGTGTTGTTTGATTAATTCTATAACTCAGGAGAGGGACTAGGATTATAGATCATTAGAAACACATCATTGAATGTTTATATCGTTCGGAAGGCGTATAACTTTAGCGAGACTTAGGTAAGAACATCATTTACATCTATCAATTAAACTTAGATTTTATTAGGAATAATTGAATCGAAGTTCGATTGATACAATTTATTTGTCACTTGGGAAAGGGGGAATAACATAATTTAGTGTTCTTAGCCATTAAATAATTGGAATTCAGGAATAAAAATTTAACTGGGAATAATTACCGTGGAAACTTGGTGAAATCATTTTCTCTATTTGTTATTCTTCAACTCGGTGATTAGATTAATTCTTTGTTTTCATTTAATTCGTTCAAACAAACCAATCTGGTTATTGATTTTTCTAGATAAATTCTTGAATATTTTAATTACAAGCATTGATATATATTTTATTTACGCTCCTTGAGGGATCGACACTTTCACTCAAAAATACATTTTACTATAACTTGACGTCGTGCGCTTGCGAGCAATCAAGAAAACACGCAACAAGTTTTTGGCGCCATTGTCGGGGAGTGTCAAATTTTAATTTATATCAGTATTGTTACCAATTAGTCTAGATTTTAATTAGAGCTATTATTTTTTATTTTATTTTATATTGATTGAGTTTTTCATTTTTTAATAGCTTGACAGTGCATGCTAAGTTCGCAAAACTCTGACTCGCTTATATTTGATCTAGAGATCGAAAAAACTGCAAGAAGATTAAGAAAAGCAAGAAGAGAACAGATACAACCAATGGCTGAACACAGAGAAAATGACAGACAAATCCCGCCAGAGGCTATTCCTATCATAGATCACTTCCGACCAGTGATCAACAATCATTACTCTGGTATTGCAAGAGGGACCATCAACGCCAATAATTTTGAGTTGAAGCCTGCTCTAATCAATATGGTTCAGCAAAACCAGTTTGCTGGAACAGCCACTTCTGATCCTCATGTTCATTTGTGGACTTTTTTGGATATGACGGATACAGTAAAGATTTTAGACTGCGTTTGTTTCTGTTTTCTCTCAGGGATCAAGCAAGAGGATGGCTTCAATCGCTTCCCTAGGGAAGTATCACGACATGACAGGAGCTGGCGACGAAATTTCTAGCAAAGTACTTTCCCCGTGCAAAGTCTACACAGTTGAAGATTGAGATTAGCACGTTCAGGCAGACTGATTTTGAGCAATTGTATGAGGCATCGGAGAGATACAAGAAGCTGTTGAGGAAATGCCCGAACCATGGTTTTGAGGACTAGGTGCAAATTGAATTATTCTACAACGGTCTAAATGGGCAATCAAGAGGAATAGTGGATGCTGCAGCTGGTGGCACGATCTTTGCTAAATCTCCCGAGCAGGCTTATGACTTGCTTGAACAGATGACGATAAATAGCTACCAGTGGCCGTATGAAAGGGCATGAGTAAAAAGGACAGCAGGAGTGTATGCTGTGGACCCTATTACATCACTCACTGCACAGGTATCTGCATTGACCAAAAAAATAGCAGCGATGAATAAGGTGAGCACTTCAGAAAGTGAGAATCCATCGACTGTTGTTGAAGAACCATCTCTACATGAAGAAGCTCAGTATATCAACAACAGAAATTTTGGTGGATTCGGAGGATATAGAGGTAACCTTCCTCCTAATACTTATCATCCGGGATTGAGAAATCATGAAAAGTTTTTTATGCGAATAATAAAAATGTGTTGAATCCTCCACCGGAGTTCAATACATCAAAGGGGGAAGGAAAGCCTTCATTGGAGGATTTGGTAGGAACTTTTTGTTGCGGAGTCTGGAAAAAGAATGGCAAGGACCGAGTCTCGTCTTGATAATATGGAGACTCGCATGGGAAATATGGGTCCACAATGAAATCTTTGGAGACGCAAATTGGGCATTTGGCCAACGCTTTGAGAGATCAGAACATGGGTCAATTTCCCAGTAACACCGAAGTAAATCCAAAAGAGCAGTGCAAGGCAGTCACGTTAAGGAGTGGAAAAAAGTTAGAGGTGCAAAGTTCCAAGGAGAGAATGGACAAAGAGATGACAGTTGAAGAAGAGGAAACTGAGGGATCCAAAGCTGAAGTTGAAGTTGAACAACCTCCAGTATTTAAGACAACTCTTCCATATCCGCAGAGGTTCAAAAAGAAGAAATTGGATGATCAATTTGTAAAATTATTGGAGATCTTTAAGAAGATACACATCAACATACCATTTGCTGATGCTTTGGAGCAAATGCCGAATTATGCAAAATTTATTAAAGATGTGATGTCTAAGAAGAGTAACCTGCAGGACTTTGAGACTGTGAAACTGACTGAAGAATGTAGCGCCATCCTGCAAAAGAAACTACCACATAAATTAAAAGATCTAGGGAGTTTTACTATTCATTGCTTTATTGGTGGTTCTAAATGTAGTAAAGCTTTATGTGATTTAGGAGTAAGTATTAATTTGATGCCATTGTCTATTTACAGGGAATTGGAGCTTGGAGATGTTAAACTAACTACTATCACCTTACAACTTGCAGACAGAAGTCTCACGTATCCACGTGGGATAGTCGAGGATGTACTGGTAAAAGTAGATAAATTTATTTTTCCCGCTGATTTGGTAATTTTAGATATGGAGGAAGATCATGATGCCCCACTAATCTTTGGGAGACCGTTCCTGGCGACTTGAAGGGCATTGATAGATGTGCATAAGGGTGAACTCACCTTAAGATTGGTGGAGAAGAAGTCATTTTTAGTATCTATCAAGCCATGAGGGGATCAAATGACGTAAGTACTTGTAAAAGCATCGATGTTATAGACTCATGTATGTCTCTTGATTGTGCAGGAACTAGGGATCCTCTGGAGAGCTGTTTGACAAGTGCTACAGGAACTGTTGATGAAGATGACTGGGAAGTGAAAGAGCAACTGGTAGCTCTTGATGGATCACAGAAAGAAAGAAAAACGGATGCACCGCTTGAGGAATTGGAGGTACATGAGCAAACACAGGTAATACCTCTTTCCCTTGATTTGAAGGAGCTGCCAAGTCACCTTTGCTATGAATTTTTAGGTGAAAGGTCGCATATCCGGTAATGATCTCTTCCTCTCTTACTTGTACTGAAAAAGATAAATTATTCAGAGTTTGAGGAAATTTAAAATTGCTTTAGGATGGCCGATTTCTGATATTAGGGAAATTAGCCCCAATATATGCTTGCATAAAATTTTGATGGAGGAGTCGTATACTCCTTATGTGGATTACCAGAGGAAGTTGAACCCAGCAATGAAAGAGGTTGTGAAAAACGAGGTACTGAAATTACTGAATGCTGGTGTAATTTATGCTATTTCTGACAGTAGTTGGGTATCTCATGTGCAAGTTGTACCAAAAAAGGATGGAATAACTGTGGTTAAAAATGAAAATAATGAACTAATATCTACTCGTACTGTAACTGGCTGGAGAGTATGTATTGATTATCGAAAGTTAAACAATGCCACACGTAAAGATCATTTTCCTCTGCCTTTTATTGATCAAATTCTTGATAGACTTGCTGGTTATTGTCATTAGTGTTTTTTAGATGGTTATTCAGGTTATAACAAAATTGCTATAGCGCCAGAAGAACAGGAGAAGACTACTTTCACGTGTCCCTATGGCATGTTTGCTTTTAGAAGAATTCCGTTTAGGCTATGCAACGCACCTGCCACTTTCCAGAGATGCATGGTGGACATATTTGTAGACATGGTGGAGGAAATCATGGAAGTCTTCATGGACGACTTCTCGATATTTGGCTCTTCATTTGACCATTGTTTACATAATTTATCCCTTGTTTTGCAGAGATGTCAAGAAAAGAACCTAGTTCTTAATTGGGAGAAATGCCATTTTATGGTCCAAGAGGGCATTGTTCTTGGACATAAAGTATCTTCTCGGGGGTTAGAGGTAGATAGAGCCAAGGTGGTTGCCATCAAAAAACTTCCCCCACCAAAGAACATCAAAGGAATAAGGATCTTTCTAGGACATGCGGGGTTTTATCGTAGAATTATTAGAGATTTTTCTAAGATTACTAAACCCCTGTGTAACTTGCTTGAAAAAGAGTCGACTTTTATATTTGATGATGATTGTTTGCAGGCATTAGAGAAGATCAAAATGGCATTGGTGACTGCACCGATCATGATAGTGCCGGATTGGAAGAAGCCCTTTGAGCTAATGTGTGATGCAAGTGATTATGCAATGGGCGCTGCCTTAGGCCAAAGAAGGGAAAAGATGTTTAGGGTGATTTACTATGCAAGCCGCACGATGGATGCTGCACAACAAAATTACACTACGACCGAGAAGGAGATGCTTGCAGTAGTATTTGCATTCGACAAATTCAAACCTTATTTGATTGGCACAAAGGTAATCGTTTTCACTGACCATGCAGCTATTCGCTACCTATTCGCCAAAAAGGATGCAAAACCACGCTTGATAAGGTGGATTTTGCTATTACAAGAATTTGACTTTGAGGTCAAGGATAAAAAGGGTAGTGAGAATCAAGTAGCTGACCACTTGTCGAGGTTTGAGCTGGAGGATAAGAAAGAAGATGGAACTATACAAGAAACATTCCCAGATGAACAACTTTTTGAGGTAAATTCTGTACTTCCTTGGTTTACTGATATTGCTAATTTTTTGTCTTGCGGCACCCTCCCTCCAAATTTGAGCTATCATCAGAAGAAGAAGTTCGTCCATGATATCAAGTTCTTTTATTGGGATGATCCATTTGTGTATAAGAGGTGTGCTGACCAAGTGATTAGGAGATGCGTGGAGCGTATCGAAGCACATCAAATTCTGGAGAAGTGTCATTTTTCACCATATGGTGGAAATTTTGGAGCATCACGAACAGCAGCTAAGGTATTGCAATCTGGTTTTTATTGGCCTAGTTTGTTTAAAGATAGTTATACCTTAGTAAAATCATGTGATAGATGTTAGAGGCTAGGAAACATCTCTATGTGTCACGAATTACCACTGGCAAATGTTTTGGAAGTGGAACTTTTTGACGTTTGGGGTATAGATTTCATAGGACCCTTTCCTCCTTCTTTTGGTAATTCTTATATTTTATTAGCTGTGGATTATGTTTCGAAATGGGTGGAAGCAATCGCCACCAATACTAATGACGCTCGTGTTGTAGTTAAATTCGTGCATAAGAACATCTTCACAAGGTTTGGAACACCGAGAGCCATCATAAGTGATGAAGGTACGCATTTTTGCCATAGAATTTTCAACTCACTTTTGGCCAAATACAGTAGCTGACCACTTGTCGAGGCTTGAGCTGGAGGATAAGAAAGAAGAGGGAGCTATACAAGAAACATTCCCAGATAAACAACTTTTTGAGGTAAATTCTGTACTTCCTTGGTTTGCTGATATTGCTAATTTTTTGTCTTGCGGCACCCTCCCTCCAGATTTGAGCTATCATCATCAAAAGAAGTTCGTCCATGATATAAAGTTCTTTTATTGGGATGATACTTTTGTGTATAAGAGATGTGCTCACCAAGTGATTAGGAGATGCGTGTAGGGTATCGAAGCACGTCAAATTCCGGAGAAGTGTCATTCTTCACCATATGGTGGATATTTTGGAGCATCACGAACATCAGCTAAGGTATTGCAATCTGGTTTTTATTGGACTAATTTGTTTAAAGATAGTTATACCTTAGTAAAATCATGTGATAGATGTCAGAGGTTAGGAAACATCTCTAGGCGTCACGAATTACCACTGACAAATCTTTTGGAAGTGGAACTTTTTAACATTTGGGGTATAGATTTCATGGAACCCTTTCCTCCTTCTTTTGGTAATTCTTATATTTTATTAGCCGTGGATTATGTTTCGAAATGGGTGGAAAAAATCGCCACCAATACTACTGACGCTCGTGTTGTAGTTAAATTCGTGCATAAGAACATCTTCACAAGGTTTGGAACACCGAGAACCATCATAAGTGACGAAGGTACGCATTTTTGCAATAGAATTTTCAACTCACTTTTGGCCAAATACAGTAGCTGACCACTTGTCGAGGCTTGAGCTGGAGGATAAGAAAGAAGATGGAGTTATACAAGAAACATTACCAGATGAACAACGTTTTGAGGTAAATTCTGTACTTCCTTGGTTTGCTGATATTGCTAATTTTTTGTCTTGCGGCACCCTCCCTCCAGATTTGAGCTATCATCATCAGAAGAAGTTCGTCCATGATATCAATTTCTTTTATTGGGATGATCCATTTGTGTATAAGAGGTGTGCTGACCAAGTGATTAGGAGATGCTTGGAGGTTATCGAAACACGTCAAATTCTAGAGAAGTGTCATTCTTCATCATATGGTGGACAATTTTTGGAGCATCACGAACAACATCTAAGGTATTGCAATCTTGTTTTTATTGGCATAGTTTGTTTAAAGATAGTTATACCTTAGTAAAATCATGTGATAGATGTCAGAGGTTTGGAAACATCTCTAGGCGTCACGAATTACCATTGACAAATGTTTTGGAAGTGGAATTTTTTGACGTTTGGGATATAGATTTCATGGGACCCTTTCCTCCTTCTTTTGGTAATTCTTATATTTTATTAGCTGCTGATTATGTTTCAAAATGTGTGGAAGCAATCGTCACCAATACTAATGACGCTCGTGTTGTAGTTAAATTCGTGCATAAGAACATCTTCACAAAGTTTTGAACACCGAGAGCCATCATAAGTGACGAAGGTACGTATTTTTGCCATAGAATTTTCAACTCACTTTTGGCCAAATACAGTGTGAAGCATAAGGTGGCACTAGCATATCATCCTTAATCAAATGGACAAGCTGAAGCATCAAACCAGGAGATTAAAAAAATACTGGAGAAGACTATCAACACAAACAGAAAGGATTGGACCATTAAATTAGATGATGCACTGTGGGCCTATCGAACTACGTTCAAGACACCTATTGGGATGTGTAGTGACCCGTTCCAGAATCACCTACTAGTCAAGAACTAAGCATGCAACTAACTTAATTAATAACAATCAGAGATAACAGCGGAAAATACCAACAAATGATAGTTATACAACCCAATCGAAATAGAATAGTACTGAAAACTAAACCAACCAGATACTCAACGTCCTCCTCTTCTTCCTCCTGAGCTGTCCAACCTGAGGCCTGCCCCGTGGGAATGGGGTGTCCAAGATAAACAAAAACCGAGGACGTGAGCGATAAGAACGCCCAGTACAAAAGCATGAGTATACAAACCTATATGAAATGCACATGCTATGATATGATACCAGGGTAGTCAAGAAACAGGAGTCACAAAAGATCTCAAAATGCTCAGTCTAGAGGCGCCAAGTGGATAGTGCCGCGCGGTCCAACCTCTGGGTCACTGCATCCACTGCAAGAACAGACGTGGACCTAAAATGTCCCGGACCACCGAAGCCCTCCCGACCCGTCGGCCACTGTGTACTCTCGGTGTCCATGCGTCCACAAGACAAGACAGGGCTGAGCGGCCCCACAAGATATATAGCTTATCTCGAAAGAGATACAGCTCAACAGTAAAGGCTATCTCGAAGGAGATACGGCTCAACATGAAATGCAACGTGACATAATAGCATGCATCATATGACATATATCAATGCACCACATAATCATGCAACACATATAAGAATGTATACTCGACCAGGATATCTCGGATAGTACTTTCGTACCTCTATCACAGCAATCCTAATCCACTGGAATAACCAGACAACAGGTCTAGTCCAAGCCTATTCATCAAGTGAAAACCATCACTAAAACTTATCTACTAGACTTAACTAGATAATCCTGAGATAATACTGATACAATTCCAAACCTTCGTCCGTCGCTAGCCCACTGATGCCGCTAGCTCCCAACTAGAGCACAGCTCCGCTACAAGACCAGCAGCTCCCCGCTAGTGCCCGAACCTCGGAAAAAGACTAGAATCTCACAGAAACGACTGAAATGCTATGGAACTCTCTGAATTGGCGAGTCACAAATGAAGCCTCGCGCCTCTATTTATAGCCAATGTTCGGACGATCCGAACCATTTCGGAAGCTCCGATCCGGCACACTTCGGACGGTCCGAACTCTGATCGGACGATCCGATCCTTGCACGCCTTCCACGAGTACAGCCACCTGTCTCGGACGATCCGAACCCCAATCGGATGATCCGAACCTTACCACGTGTCCAGAACCCTTCCACGTGTCCAGCCACCTGTCTCGGATGGTCCGACACTGGCTCGGACGATCCGAACTCATCGGACGATCCGAACTCATCGGACGATCCGAACCTGTTCGGTCCTTCCGATCCCACCGAAAATATAATTAATCCGATAATTAACTCAAATTAGGAATCGGGTTACTACATTCTCCCCCCCTTAAAAGATTTCGTCCTCGAAATCAAGTTTATAGGATGAACAAAACTGAAATAACAACATCGTTACACTCAAAATCTAAGGGACAACCCATCACTAGACGCTTGGCTAAAACCGAATGACCCATCGGAGTAGAAACGGAAAGAATGACATCAAGAGAAACATACAGTAACTTATGACGCTTAACAAATCGTGCAGAAATGAATGAATGCGATGCTCCGGTATCAATAAGAACAAAAGCAGGAATACCGCATAAACGAAAAGTACCTGCTATGACTCTCTCAGTCATCTGCAGCCTGATCCTGGTTCAGCGCAAATACCTGACCTTGGGCACGAGGTCGAAGATTCGAACTACCCACTGCCTGACCCTGCCTCCTCTGCTGAACAGTCGTCTGTGATCCAGAACCAGATCCTGCTCCACCTCGCAACTGAGGACAATACTTCTTAATATGCCCCATCTCTCCGCACTGAAAACAAGCTCCCGCGACTGATCGGCATTGCTCCGAGGGATGGTTCTTTCCACAATGCACACAAGCATCCTTCTTATCACCAAAGCGGAAAACACCGCTAGACCGTGATCCAGATCCAGAAGAAGAAGAACCAGATTTCTTGAACGACTGAGACCTAGGGCTCAAAGTACTCGGAGGTCTAGAAGAAAAAATAGCCCTACCACGCTGGAGACTGATCTCTGTCTGGCGACACCGGTTCACTAACCCATCATACGAAGTAGGATTATCACAGACAGTGACTCGGTCAAAGATCTCCTGGTTAAGACCCTGGAGGAAATGATCATACTTAGCCTCAGAACTGCCACTGATATGAGGAGCGAAGGGTAACAACTCGAAGAATTTCTGCTGATACTCATCAACAGACATACTCCCCTGCTTAAGGTTCAGGAGCTCAATCGTCTTCGCCTGGCGAAGGGCTGGAGGAAAATACAGCTGCATGAAAGCTGCACGGAAATCGGCCCAGGTCACCCTACCCTGAGACTGGACTATCGGCGCAGAAGTCGATCGCCACCACTTGCGCGCACGGCCCTCGAGAAGAAAACTAAGGGTCTCTATCTTCTGCTCCTCGGTGCACTGGAATGCACGGAAACAACTCTCCATGCGCTCAATCCAATCCTCAGCATCATCGGGAGTCTCACCACCAACTAAAGGCTTAGGCCCCATCTGAATGAAACGGTGCAAATCAAAACGCCTAGGACCATCCCGACGATGACGATGTTCACGATGACGCCTACGATCGTCCTGGTCACCCCAACGACCTACACTTCCCTGACTACTCTCATCACCAAAGTGGTCAGCCATCGCTACAAGATAGAATGGGGTAAAATGGTAAAATGGTCCACGAAAAATCCCAAAACAGACTCTATATCCCAAAATCGTAAGCATGCTCTGATACCATAAATGTAGTGACCCGTTCCAGAATCACCTACTAGTCAAGAACTAAGCATGCAACTAACTTAATTAATAACAATCAGAGATAACAGCGGAAAATACCAACAAATGATAGTTATACAACCCAATCGAAATAGAATAGTACTGAAAACTAAACCAACCAGATACTCAACGTCCTCCTCTTCTTCCTCCTGAGCTGTCCAACCTGAGGCCTGCCCCGTGGGAATGGGGTGTCCAAGATAAACAAAAACCGAGGACGTGAGCGATAAGAACGCCCAGTACAAAAGCATGAGTATACAAACCTATATGAAATGCACATGCTATGATATGATACCAGGGTAGTCAAGAAACAGGAGTCACAAAAGATCTCAAAATGCTCAGTCTAGAGGCGCCAAGTGGATAGTGCCGCGCGGTCCAACCTCTGGGTCACTGCATCCACTGCAAGAACAGACGTGGACCTAAAATGTCCCGGACCACCGAAGCCCTCCCGACCCGTCGGCCACTGTGTACTCTCGGTGTCCATGCGTCCACAAGACAAGACAGGGCTGAGCGGCCCCACAAGATATATAGCTTATCTCGAAAGAGATACAGCTCAACAGTAAAGGCTATCTCGAAGGAGATACGGCTCAACATGAAATGCAACGTGACATAATAGCATGCATCATATGACATATATCAATGCACCACATAATCATGCAACACATATAAGAATGTATACTCGACCAGGATATCTCGGATAGTACTTTCGTACCTCTATCACAGCAATCCTAATCCACTGGAATAACCAGACAACAGGTCTAGTCCAAGCCTATTCATCAAGTGAAAACCATCACTAAAACTTATCTACTAGACTTAACTAGATAATCCTGAGATAATACTGATACAATTCCAAACCTTCGTCCGTCGCTAGCCCACTGATGCCGCTAGCTCCCAACTAGAGCACAGCTCCGCTACAAGACCAGCAGCTCCCCGCTAGTGCCCGAACCTCGGAAAAAGACTAGAATCTCACAGAAACGACTGAAATGCTATGGAACTCTCTGAATTGGCGAGTCACAAATGAAGCCTCGCGCCTCTATTTATAGCCAATGTTCGGACGATCCGAACCATTTCGGAAGCTCCGATCCGGCACACTTCGGACGGTCCGAACTCTGATCGGACGATCCGATCCTTGCATGCCTTCCACGAGTACAGCCACCTGTCTCGGACGATCCGAACCCCAATCGGATGATCCGAACCTTACCACGTGTCCAGCCACCTGTCTCGGATGGTCCGACACTGGCTCGGACGATCCGAACTCATCGGACGATCCGAACTCATCGGACGATCCGAACCTGTTCGGTCCTTCCGATCCCACCGAAAATATAATTAATCCGATAATTAACTCAAATTAGGAATCGGGTTACTACAGGATGTCTCCCTATAGGCTGGTCTTTGGTAAAGCATGTCATTTGCCGCTGGAGTTGGAGCATCGAGCATTTTGGGCGGTGAAGAAATTAAATTTTGATTTTCAAGCTTCAGGAGATATTAGAAAACTGCAGTTGAGTGAGATGGATGAATTCCGAAATGGCACATATGAGAATGCCAAGCTCTACAAAGAGCAGACTAAGAAGTGGCATGACAAAATCATTGTCCGAAGGGAGCTAAAACCGGGACAACAAGTACTATTATTCAACTCTCGTCTGAAGTTGTTTCCTGGTAAGCTGAAATCGCGTTGGTCAGGGCCATTTGTTGTGGAAACTGTGTATCCTCATGGGGCTATCGAGCTAAATTGCAGTGATGGGAGAACCTTCAAGGTGAACGGACAGCGGGTTAAGCCTTACTATGGGACTGAAGTAAGGAATATTGACAGTGTCAAGTTGAGCGAACCAAACTGAACAGACTGGTGACAGTCGAGCTGACGACGTTAAACCAAGCGCTATGTGGGAGGCAACCCACAATGCATTTGTTTTTGTTTGTGTTGTTTCATTTTAATATTTTATTTGTTAATTTTAATTTTCATTATTCGAATTCGGATTCAATTGTTTTACTTTTTGTAGGTATAAAAAAAATATTTAAATGGACAGACGCATGCACGCCACCGCGCAACATCTCGCGCAGCAGCGCGCTGAGAACCCGTGGGCAGGTACAGCAGTTCGCGCGCGGCCGCGCCATTTCCCGCGCAACCACGCGCACCCCATCAACCCTGAAGAACAGAAACACGCGCACATCCGCGCGAGTTCTGGCGCTACCACGCGCTCTCAATTATTGTAGGAAGACAGAGGCGTGCGCACGGCCGCGCCACTTCTCGCGCAACCGCGCACGCCGCGTTCCAACCATTCTTTAAAAACCCTATCTGACAATTTTCACACACAACTCTCCTCTCCCTCAAAAACAGCCGCCTCACCCAACACTCTCCTTCACAAATCCTCTCCAAATTCACCCAAACCACAGACCTCCATCCCCAAAACACTCAACCACCTCAAGACATCATCTCCACACCATCACACCACCCAAATTCACAAGATCTACTGCTATCAAAGCTACTCAGCCGCCGTCGCCGTCGCCGCCGCTCTTCCAGCAGCCGCCGCCGCCACTGCAAACTACCGCCGCCTACTGTCGCCGAGTGTCATCAAACGGTTAATTTTCTACACATGAGGTTCTGATTATTGTGCTTTATTACTATTTGGTTTAACTTCTACCAAAAAAAATAATTGTGAAAGCCCCATAGTGCTATATTTGTTGCTATTAGTGTGGATATTGTTGCGAAATTATACCACCTAGAAAGAGATCAAAGGATGTGGCTTCCTCTTCTCGTTCCTATGATGCTAATAAATTTTGGAACGAGGATGCATTCAGAGTTTACGAGAGCACCTTGTCTAGGTCAATTATTAAAGAACGAGGGCTATATCTGACTTACCATGATTGTGCGATAATTGAAGAGGTTGAGCGAAGGGGGTGGTTAGATATAGCCCAGTCACCACCAGACGCAGCTATTTCTGTAGTCCGTGAATTTTATTCCAATTTAAGAGTCAAACATGAGGACTTCGGAGTTTTGGCACGAGGGCAACTGGTCTATTTCGATTCGTCAACTATTAATTCTATCTATAATCTACCGAGTTTTGAAAATGACAAGTATACTGCTTTGATTACTGGCATTGTGAATTACAATGCGATTATCATGATATTATGCATCGAGGGTGCAGATTGGCGCTTGAATCAAGGCTCCCCAGTCACTCTGAAGAAATCTGAATTACGCCGTGACCCACAGTTGGGCATCTTTCATCTTATCACGAATCATGCCCTCATCCCATCAAACAGAAATTACAAAAGACAAAGTGGCATTGATTTACGCCATAATGACCGGAAAGACAGTGGATCTAGGGAAGATAATCAATGGTTCTATTATGCGTACTGGTGCAGGACTCATGACCGTCAGTCTCCCCTGTCCACATACTATCACTGCACTATGTCTTCATGCCGGTGTGCAATGGGGCTCGGATGAACAAGTTTTGAAAGCCAATGCCCCAATCACGGTATATGAAGCATACCGCTTGCGAGGAGGACAAGAAGTAGAACGACAAGAGGCTAGGGCAGATTACAACCAGAGGGCCAAAGAACGCCAAGAGCCGCCGCCACCATCAATCCCTCGCGTCAGTTTGCGAGACAGGATGTTCCGAATGGAACATGATATGCGGGCTCAGCGCCAAGAGCTGGCCATACACCGACATACTACTAATACTTTCATGTCTTATATGATGGACTTCACATCGGTGCTCGCCCAGCATTTTCCACCTACTGGACCCGAGGATGCTCCCTTTCCACCACATCCAGCCTGGCCACCACAATACCCACCACCAGATCTATCACCGCCGCAGCCCATGGACGATGATGCTGAAGATGCTACGAACGATTACTCGAGCCTGAGTTCTGACACTCGTGCATGAGGTATGTGTTGCCGTATTCTTTATTTCTATACATTGAGGACAATGCATATTTTAAGTTTGGGGGGGGGTGAAATTGCTTTCCTGTTAGAATTTTTATTTATTTTATTTTTTTATTGCTCAGTAGTTAAATTGATTTTTTTTATTATTGCGTGCTAGATTTGTTAGGAAGAGTCATGAATAAGTAAAATGTGTGGCCGATGATGAAAATTGAATCGTGGTCCTGAAGTATATATGTGTTCATGATAACATAGGAGTCCAAATTATTTTGCACTGTCGTGTTTGTTGATACTATCGTTGCTTAGAGACATGTTGCATGCATGTGATGCTAAATAGATGATGGAGATCTGATTCTTGGTAATTCTTGCATGACATTGATTGACACTTTTGCAATCATAGAAATGATCTAGGAAATTTTTCACAATATCCTTAGGCATGTGTTCTTTGTTTACTGTCAATTGTAGCCCTTTGAGCTTCGAGTTAATTGATATGACTAAATTTTCTTCGTGCACCTATTTCATATCATTTTGATTGAAAATTGCATGTGACTGGTTTGTATGAGTTGACTAATGGATTGACGGAAGTCTAGAACTTGTTGGAACACTTTTTGAGGCGAAATACGGATAATATTTGACATAGGAATGATTTAGGTGATCTTTGGAGACGTTTTGAGCCTTCGAGCCTACCAAACGAAAATGAATTATCCCTAGTCTCCAATTTTGAGCCTACTAAAGAATCAAGTGGTGTGTGTCAATAACACACAATAACCCCCACTTGTATCTATTCTACAAGCCCACAACAACTACCTAATGAAGCTTATACACTTGTTGTACTACCTAATTTTGAGAGAAATAAGTTCATGGGTGTTGTAATTATCCAAACACTCCTTGAAAAAAAATTGAAGTGTGCAAAAAGGAGTTGAAAATAGACAAAAAGAAAGAAAAGAGATCAAAGGAATGAATCAAACAAAAGTGGTGAAAAAGGAAAAATTGGAAAATGGAGGATATGATGGGGAAGAAAACAATAAAGTGATGGTGAATGAAATCATAGTGAAAAGATGAAGATTTGATTATTTCTCTCAAATTTTGATTTCCATTCCCTTTATTGTAGCCGTGAGCCGTGGCCTAACGTTACAAGCCTACAAGACCTATTAACCTTGTCACATTTACCCAATATACTAGTGGAGAAAAGTTGTTCAAGGCAAGCCTATGGATACCTGAAAAACATTGTCAACGCGGATAGACTTTAATCACTTTCTTGCAAGCATCTCAATGTGTTATTTCATCTTTGGCATACTTATGTTGACTATATTTCGAGCCAAATAATCACCGATAAAGTCATATATGATCTGTGAATGTGAATTTATATTTTAATGAAGTGTGAGCTGCACTGAGCTGATGATTTCTAGAGTTTGTAAGGCGAATGAGTATGACAACTCTATTTGAGCATTCGATTGGGTAACTGAACATTGACATATCACACACACACGTGACTCTTGAAAAATCGTGAATTACATGAAACTAGATAAGTCGGATGTCAATATCACATTTCTATATCCATGACTTTAGTAGTTTGCGTAAATTTTCCTTGATTATTAGCTTTTACTTTATTTTGCTCGGGACTAGCAAAAGTTCAAGTTTGGGGGGTTTGATAAGTGCAAGATTTGCACTTAATTTATATAGGAATCCATATTGAATTATGTTAGTTTCGAATGGAATTATGCGTTTTTGGCTTGTTTTGATTGTCATTGCAGGAATAGAGGAAAAGTGCACACGGAGCCAAAAAATGCAAGAAAACAGAGCCATGCACCGTCGGATAGAATGGCGCACGCGGTCGCGCCATTTCTCGGTGCAACCGCGCACGCAGTCATGCACGATGATCGACAGAGGGGCGGGCACGGTCGCGCCACTTCACGCACAGCCGCACGCGCATAGATACAACATGAAGAATAGATGCGCGTGCGCGGCCGCGCCACTTCACGCGCAGCCGCGTGCGCAGACAGGAGCCATCAAGCAAAATATGATTTGTATGATGTTAAAAGAGTTTAGGAAACGTGCCTTTGAGTTTATAACGATCGAATACATGATCTTTGACCAGGGTGCGATGTTGGACGATCGGACAATGAAGAACACTAGCTTTTCTTTCCCAACCTTATTTTCGAATTTTGTAGGTGTGTGCTGTGTGTTTTTCGGCTGGTGTAGGTGAATTATGAGGTTTAAAGGACCTAGGTAGCATATTAATAATTTAATTTGCAAGTTACATGGGCTTTGATTTTGGGCTTGCCACTTAATGGTAATTGGGCCTACTTAAATTGATTAAATTGGGCTCAATAACACTTAATTAGTTAAATAATAATAATTTATAAAATTAGTTTCCATAAAATAATATTTTTGATCTCTTAAACTCCTTGTTTGCCCAAAACCAGCAACCCAGGAAAAATCATGCTCGACTCTTAAAATAATTCGAACTCCAAAATTTTTAGAAAAAATTAAATCATTTTTAATCATATTAGGAAGCCTTGTCATTATTTAACGAAAAATAAATATTCTTGTCTTGGTCGTCCCCGGTCTCTTTTCCCCTGCCTATTATCGAATATCCGGGTAAAATCCTTAATTTCATGCAATCATGTCATATAACCATTTAATCATGTAATTATACATTTAATCATATAATAAATATCACTAAAAACAATTAAATAAAACAATTAAGCAATTAAAATAATCTTGCATGCATGTGGTTTACGTAGGTTGGTTTTTCGGACATTACAATTCTCCCCTCCTTAAATAGAATTTCGTCCACGAAATTTTCCTTGTATTGATGGTTTCAAAGCTTAGATTCCCTTATCCAACTCAAACTTAACCTCTAACTTAAATCTTAATCTTCAATTCGGTTCTCAAAATATTGAAAATTGCAATTCTAACCCAAAAATTTCCCAAATTCGACTCCTAAATCCATCTCAAGTAGTGCATACACCCTATTCTTTCTAAGTTCTTCGATATCCCAATCCATTCCCAAAAGTCAATTAGCATTTAATGCAAGAAAAGCATCGAAAAAATGTTAAACATCTAGGTTACCTCGAAATCTGTGTAGTGTCGGTGCTGTCTCATCCTCCTTAACTTGCATCACATAGACTCTTCCAGTCGTGGGTTCATTGAGCTTTGAACAATCCCTAGCCTTGTGTCCCAAATCTCAACACTTGAAGAATTTGAAGGTGCCCCACATGCACTTGCCATGATGTTGACGATTGAACTCCTTGCAAAGAGGTTTTACAGCAGTCCTCGGGCCACTATCCCTAGGTGGTTGTCTTTGTGGCTTTGGTGGTAATGGTTTGATAGGATCGATGGGGGGATCATCGTTGAGCTACAATAGCTAGGTTCTTCAAATATTGAACACCGATGAATTAAATCGAGTTTGGTTTTCAAACCAAGTGGATTATACTCGAAATAATCCTTCGTAGAAACCGATTAAACATTTTGTAAATCATTTAAAATATATGCAAGTTAATAAGTAAAAATATTTTTGGTTGAAGCATTTTATCAAACACTTGGTATCCAATATTTTTGTATTTGAAGAACACATAAAATGCTTCAACAATACATCTTCAAAACAGTGGAAATAATAAGTAAATGCAATACAAAAATAGACACGAATTTATTTATGGATGTTAGGAGACTTCAAATGCTCCTACATAACCCTTTCTCTCCCTTGGGAATGATTCACTAGAAGACTTTGATTTATACAACACCTTGTACAAACCTATTCAGCAAGGACTTACACTACTGCCTAAACTGAATTCCTAGCTCTCAAGAGTGTAGGCAGCTCCTCACAATCAGCATATTGTTTAATGTCTCATATGCAAAGACTACAACACAAGTTTATTGTCTTTGTGCAAGACTCACTCAACTAATCTTTGAAGTTCAATTCTCTTGTATATGTGTGAGTGATTGTGTGAGTAATTTATCCTTTACAGTATACATCTCAAATGTATCCTCACACAAGGGCTTATGCTGTCAACTAGCTGATATATTCATGCTAACTGCCCATGCTTTGAATCCTCTTCAAAAACTCTTGTTTGATCTTCAATATGTTGTATTTATAAGCCATAACAATGACATATACGTTAGTACAAGAATATGACCGTTTGGAAAGTTTCTGTACTGTTTCTGCAATTGCAACGGTCAAATTCGCCTTGCTGGACATTTTCCAGACTAGTCAACTCTGGTCAACTCAACTGGTCGTTCAGTTCAACTGGTCAGCAGCTGGTTCAGCTCAGTTCGGTTGGTCAACTACTGGTTCAGTTCAGCTGGTTCAGTTTGGTTGGTCACTTGCTGGTTCAGTTCAGTTCAGCTGGTCAGCAGCTTGCAGAACCAGTAACTTCATCGTCTTTTATCAGCATATTAAGCTTCGATTCAGACTTTGACTTCTGAAGATGATTTGTAGATCATCTTCTTATATTTTCAACGCATACTTAATCGCTTCATTTCGATAACGGAGCCGAGAGATATGACCAAAATACCGCAGCTGCTCAAACCCAACTGATTGATGTCTTCGTGCGATCAGTTAAGATCGGTTTGACCTATATAACATCCAATTTTGCCAAACTGACGTGAAATACGACTTGTTCTAAATTGAGTTTTCTGATCTGTCAGGTAGGCGGATTGTCATATGGATCATCCAGTTGAGAGATATCAGCAAAACACCGAAGCTTTCCAGAAATTCAGTTTGTGCAAAATTCAGTTTTAGCTTGCTTCTTGTGTTTGCAACTTCACATTTGAGTAAATATGTTAGAAACACAATAACAAATTTTGTTAACATCAAAATCAAGATTGTGCACATGAAATTTTCCGACAATCTCTCCCTTTTTGATGATCACAAAACTTGGATAAACAATCGATTCAACTAACATATTTCTCCCCTTTTTTGTGTGAATAAAGAAGTCATATTTTCAAAACATTTTAAACAAATTTTCTCCCCCTCAATATTTAAAAATAATATCTCGATTAAAATTATAATGAGTTCTCCCCCTGTATTTTTGAAATTTTGAAAATTATAAAAGAAGATGGATAACTAACCAATTTTCTTCACGTCTCATTTTCTGCTGCAGCACATATGCTCTGATTTCAACGAATAAACTATATTTTCTCGAGCAAAACTAGGCAGCAAATTTTATACTGCTGTAAACCTCTACAAGTCTAGTTTGCAATGCAAAAAACGGTTTGTCATTTGACACTCGAGCAAGGAGATATGTCAATTTTCCCACGGTCGCTACAAGCTGCACGAATTCAGTTTTGCATATATATGATTAAAAATTCTGAAATTTGAATTTTAAACATCAAAATCAGTTTCAATGTTATTTCAAGAACAACCCGCTCTGACATCAATTGATAGGATCGATGGGGGATCATCGTTGAGCTACAATAGCTCGGTTTTTGAAATATTGAACACCAATTAATTAAATTGAGTTTGGTTTTCAAACCAAGCGGAATACACTCGAAATAATCCTTCGTAGAAACTGATTAAACATTTTGTAAAGCATTTAAAATGCAAGTTGAATGAGTAAAAATATTTTTGGTTGAAGCATTTTATCAAACACTTGGTATTCAATATTTTAGTATTTGAAAAACACAAAATGCTTCAAAACACATCTTCTAAACAATGGAAATAATAAGTAAATGCAATATACAAAATAGACACGAATTTGTTGATGGATGTTCGAAGACTTCAAATGCTCCTACGTCACCCCTTCTTCCCTTTGGAAAGGATTAACTAGAAGACTTTGATTTATACAAAACCTTGTACAATCCCATTCAGCTAGGACTTACACTACTGCCTAAACTGAACTCCTAGCTCTCAAGATTGTAGGTAGCACCTCACAATCAGCATATTGTTTAAGGTCTCATATGCAAAGACTACATACACAAGTTTATTGTCTTTGTGCAAGACTCACTCAACTAATCTTTGAAGTTAAACTCTCTTGTATATGTGTGAGTGATTGTGTGTGAGGAATTTATCAGTTACAGTGTACATCTCAAATGTATCCTCACACAAGGGCATGTGCTCTCAACTAGCTGATATATTCATGCTAACTGCCCATGCTTTGAATCCTGTACAAAAACTCTTGTTTGATCTTCAATATGTTGTATTTATAAGCCCCAACAATGATATATACGTTAGATACAAGAATATGACCGTTTGGAAAGTTTCTATACGGTTTCTGCAATTGCAACAATCAAATTCTCCTTGCTGGACATTTTCCCGACTGGTCAAATCTGGTCAACTCAAATGGTCGTTCAATTCAATTGGTGAGCAGCTGGTTCAGTTCAGTTCAGTTCAGTTGGTCAACTGCTGGTTCAGTTCAGCTGGTCAGCAGCTGGTTCAGTTCAGTTGGTCAGTAGATGGTTCAGTTCTGTTCAGTTCAGTTATGTTCAGTTCAGCTGGTTCAGTTCTGTTGGTCAACTGCTGGTTCAGTTCAATTCAGCTGGTGTGCTGAAATCAGCTAGGCTGATTTCAGTTCGTGCAGAAAGTAGCTTCATCGACTTTTATCAACATCTTAAGCTTCGATTCAGACTTTGACTTCTAATATGATTTGTAGATCATCGTTTTATATTTTCAACGCATACTGAATCGCTTCATTTCGATAACTGTGGGGACCCGAACCTAATTCATTTCTTAATCGTTATTAATTTCGAATGTAACAACTAAGTAATGTGGGACATAAATTTTTTTTTAAAACACAAGTGCGGAAACGTAATGTAATCAGTCTGATATACCTATCAACCTTAAAGTACAATTCTTGTACAATTACATCCATCTTATCTAGTGTTCAACAACTACATCGAGTGCTGAAGATCAAATCTACTTCTAAATCCGGATCTCCACGCGAATCCTTAATCTCTCATCCTCTTCTTGTTCCTGATCTTGTCCCACCTGTTGTTATGCACACATACAAACATAACAACAGCCGGATAACTCCGGTGAAAAATACATCCCAATATAAATAATGTATACATGCAATCATATAAACAAATATAAAGCATGGAACACATATCAATAACATGTATCAAAATCTGAAAACATGAAATGATATAACACTGTAAATCAACTCGTGACTCATCATCTCAGACTCGACTCATCTCTAATCTAGGGATCCCAGTTCCTGGACATTGTCACAGATATCGAATCTCAGCGATAGGAATGAATCAACTCCTATGCTACACATCCAGTGTCTTGGCGAATCAGCCGAAGACTTGGCACATCAGCCAAAGACTAGGCACATCAGCTCATGACTCAATACATACTTTGCCTATAAATCAATAGACCAAGCATATCAATCCCATAAATTGCAGATATCAATGCAATAAAATAAGGTATGTGATTTAGGGAAATTCAAGTCAAATCCAACTCGAGTTGTGCAATCCCGAATCAACATTGATTTATACATTTCGTTCTATCAATCTGACTCTGTCGAAGTCTCGAATTCAAAGCCTGTCAATATCAATCTGGCAATGACAATATCGAATATACTGTATCAATATACCATTCAAATCAAGACATCTCAGTCTTATCAAATTCTGACGGCATAACAGTACAATCTTGAAATACCAGTAATACAAAATCAGTATATACCAATTCCAATATCTCATAATCAATCACAGTACAAATCTGATATCAAATCTCAATAAAATCCATTCTGAAAATCATAACAATTTCATACGATAACCGTTTTTCAATCCGGTTTCGATTATACGATGTCTACTATGTCAAGAAAACCATATATCAATCATAACTGATTCTGGCAATATCATAATTTCAAATCATATAAAAAACGTAAGAAACTTACGTCCAGTGGAAGCTCTCATCGATAGAAACTCAGTACTGAAGTCAGAATAAAAATCAGACGGTTGGATTGTACAAAATCACAATAATAGTCTTCGAATAAAACTTGCAATTCTCCTACGGCTCCTTCTCGTTTTCTTGCTGAGATACAAAGATAAAAAAAAAGCCAATCTTGATAATGTTGCGAATGACATTCTCTATGAAAAAACTCTCGACAAAAATACCATCAGTAAGATCAACATGTGTTCTACGGCTAAAGAGATTTGGGAAAAACTCATCCAAATCTGTGAAGGAAATTAATAGATGAAGGAGAATAAACTGTCTGTAGCAATGCAGAAATTTGAGAATCACAAAATGAAAGCCGGTGAAACTCTGAATGAGTTTGATGAACATTTCAGTAGCTTGGTTAATGAGCTGGCAGCTCTTGGGAAACAATTTGGCAACAGAGAAATAGCACTCAAAGTTATGAGAGCTTTACCTAGAGAATGAGATGTAAAAACTATGGCTATAAGAGTATCTAAAGATCTGAACAAGTTAGAATTACATGACTTGTTCGCAGACTTAAAATCCTATGAGTTTGAACTGGAAGTGATAAGCGGAGAGGAGCCCTCAACGAATCTACCTACCAAGGCTCTCACTGCTACTACTACTGCTACTGCAATTGTTCCAAGTACATCACCTGCTATTGCCATTGAAAGCACATCTGAGAAGACTGTTGAACAGAGCGACGATGCAATGTCTCTATTTGTGAAGAACTTTTCCAGATTCATGAAGAAGAATCATCGAGCTTACCAGGGTCCTAACCGAAACTTTAAGAAAGATTCACCATCTGGTGACATGACGTGTTTCAATTGTGGAAAATTTAGGCACTTCAATGCTGATTGCCTGAAGCCGGAGAAATATTATAAGAAGAAAAAATACAAGAGGAATGACAATAAATTCAGAAGAGATCGCAAAGCGATGATTGCAGAGAAAAGCAAATCTAAATGGGCGGATTTCAGTTCTGAGTCTTCTGACTCAGAAATTCATTCTACTGATAGAGATGCAGAAGAGATCAAATGTCTCATGGCAGACATTGAATCCACCTCGACATCTAGAGAGGTATTTGACTTTGACTCGAATGAATTTACACGAACTGATTTGGTTAAAACACTGCATGACATGGTGGAAGAGTACTCGAGACTTTCTCAGTCATTCGAGGAAGTTAAGATTGAAAATCAAAACTGGAAGGATCAAGTCAGTAAGTTCGCTTGCTTGCAAGATAATAGCTGCAATGATTTAAAAGTTGAGATGAGTAAGTTAAGAACTGATAATGACATGGTTAATGCAGATTACCAGACGATGAAGTCTAAGAATCAGAAGTTATATATTCTGGTAAATGCATGGAACAATTCTTCTGTTTCTTTAGAGAAGATGCAAGAATTGCAGAAGCAATCCGGTGACAGAAGTGGTCTCGGATTCAGCAATAGTTAAAGCACTTCTGAAGCGAGTACTAAGCCAGAACTGGATAGAAGCAATGGGAAATACATACATTTTGTTAAATCCAGTGTGGTATATGAACCAGTAGTACCAACTATTCGAGTTGAAAGGACTGCAGATCTGACGAACAGAATGAAGCATTATGGTCTGGGTTATGTTGAACCTAAGGGAAGAGTTCACTAGAGTTCTGGATCCAGCAGAGGATTCAACTTAGGAGGAAAACCCTCTATGAAGGTTAAAAACTACCAGTACTATAATTCTAGATCTGTTCAAAAGAGATACATGGCCAGACAACAAAAATAGAAGGGAAGAACAACATTCTAAGATGCATTCTGTTAGAAATAGCAGACCTTCTGTTCCACACACCTCTTTTGATACCCGAAGTAAAAGGTCACCTAGAATTTTAAAAATGTGGGTTCCTAAAGGACTGATAAGGATTGGACCCAAATAAGTTGGGTACTAGATACAAAAATTTGTTTTAGCAGGAACATGAGAGGAAAGCCAAAATCAGCAGCTCCACATGGTATCTGGACAGTGGATGTTCAAGACACATGACTGGACAGAAGAATCTACTATCAGAAGTAATGAGTTGTACTGGACCAAAGATAACCTTCGGGGATAACTCAAAAGGTAAAACCGTGGGTAAGGGTTAGATTATCCATGGTAACATTACTATTAATGATGTACTCTTAGTTGAAAATCTTTGTTTCAACTTGATTAGCATTAGCCAACTATGTGATAATGGTTACTCTGTAGCTTTTCAAAAGCACACATCCACAGTTAAAAATTCTGATGAGTCTACTATATTAACTGGAAAAAGAGAAGGCAACACATACAAAATTTCATGGAATAAAGATCATATTAATGTCCCTACATGTTTAGTTGCTTCTCTTAGTGATAAACATTGGCTATGGCACAAGAGATTGAATCAACTGAACTTCAAATAAATCAATAACCTCAAGAACCAGAACATAGTTGATGGTTTACCTGATATAAACTTCGTTAAGAATCACGTATGTTCTGCATGTCAACTTTGTAAGCAAGTGAGATCTAGCTTCAAGAATAAAGGTAGTAAATCAACTTCAAGGTGTTTGGAATATTGCATATGGACTTATTTGGTCCAACCCCTATCATGAGCTTAGGTGGAATGAAATACACATTTGTTGTTGTTGATGACTTTTCTAGATTTACTTGGGTGATATTTTTTGCTGGAAAAGATCAAATCAGTTGCTTCCTGATCAAGCTTCTGAAAAAGATTCAAAATGAAAAATAATTTTTTGTCATTAAAATCGGAAGTGATCGGGGAACTAAGTTTACTAACAAGATTCTTGAGTTATATTTGGATGAACAAGGCATTCATCATGAATATTCAGCTGCCAGAACGCCTCAACAAAATGGAGTGGCTGAGAGGAGAAGCAAAACTCTTAAAGAAGCTGCTAGAACAATGCTAGCAAATTCAGACATCTCTCAGCGCTTTTGGACAGAAGCAATCAACACAGCATGTTACACACAAAACAGAACTTTGATCAACAAGAGGCATAATCAGACTCCATATGAGATATAGGAAAGGGAGTAAGCCTAATGTATCTTATTTTCATATATTTGGTTGTAAATGCTTTGTGCACAATAATGGTAAAAATTATTTGTCCGCATTCGACTCAAAATCAGATGCTGGAGACTCTTTCTTGGATATTCAGCAGTAAGCAAAGCTTTCAGAATTTTAAATAATAGAACTCTTAATGTTGAAGAATCTATTCATGTTGTTTTTGTGGGGACCCGGACGTTAATTCATTTCTTAATCATCATTGGGATTAAGTGGATCAATTAAATAACTAGGTCGATTTTTTTAAAAAAATTGAACACTTCATAAACAAGTGTACACAATACTACAAAAGATTATGTTTCAGCTTATTTAATTTACAAGATCAAGTGCGATATCTACAACAAGATCAAAGATACAAAATCTGTTCAAATCAAAGTCATAACAAACTGGGTTCAACAACTAAATATCAAGTGTTGAAAGCCAATTCTGCGTCTAGGCCCGGATCTCAACTCTAATCTCGATCTTTCATCCTCTTCTCGACCCTGATCTTGTCCCACCTATTGTCATGCACACATACAAACACAACAACAGCCGGATAACTCCGGTGAGAAATATATTCCCAGTATAAACAATGTATAAATGCATTTCCTATAAGCATATACAAAAGCGTAGAACATTTATCAAATAGCATGTATTATAATCTGAGAAACATGACTCGATATAAAACTGTAAATCAAACTCTTAAACTCTTAATCTTTGACTCGACTCTTATCTATTCAAAGGATCCCAGTTTGAATAAGAACACAACAAGTCTCCCACCTACTCTCCCCTTCTAGATGGTGCTACGTTCTTATTCCCGAACTTCGGTACACTATATTGAATCTTTACAATAGGAGTCGATCTTCTCCTAAGCACATCGATATAAACCAAACGTCCAGTGACTTGGCAACTCTGCCAGTGACTCTTTTACGATATATATCTTCTATTCTCTGTTTTTCTATAAATTAATAGAATAAGCACATATATTCAAAGAATTCAAATATATCAAAACGATAACAAATAAGTATGTGGTTTTGGGAAATCAAGTTACATCTTACTCGAGTTATCAATCCCGATTTAACATTGATTATATACATTTCTTTTCCCGGGGTTTGGCTCGTTCTTCTACCGATTCTGAAGTTGAATTCTCGAGTTCGAAGTCTTTAATACCAAGTCTGGAATGACATATTTGAGAAGCATAACATCAATATACAACTCAACACAAGACTGGGTATAATCAATCATAACCTAATTCCATTTCAACAGCATAACGGTGCAATTTCGAAATACCCCGGCAACTCAATGTCGATAAATACCAATCATAACTCATAACCAATAACGAATACAATCTAGAATTATCAGGATCTGTATAGTCTCAATCAACATAAGCTGGAAATTGATAACAATTTCATACGATGTTCGTTCTTCGATCCGGTTTCGATTATACGATTGCCACAATTTCAGGAACACGTAATATAACTCAAATTAGGATTTCTCCAATACCAAATTCTCAAACCATACAGGAAAGTATTAAAACTTACATCCCTTTGAAGCTCTTGCCAAGAGAATCACGTAACTAAACTCGGATTGAAAATCAGACTGTCGGATCTTGCAAAATCACAATTTTAATACAAGAAGAAAATTTGAGAATTCACCATGGGAAGCATCGGTTCTTGCTCTGCAAAGTCTCAAGGAAATGAAGGATTGCAGTTTATACATGTTCCCATGCATGGCAAGACAAGTGTCGACTTTTCATACATCAGTGCTCGCGCATATGCGCGCCCGGTCCTCGCGCATATGCGCGAGACCTACTGTCTCGGCACATGACAATTCCATCTGCTCGTGCATATGCGCGCCCTATCCTCGCGCATATGCGCGAGACCTACTGTCTCAACGCTTGTCAAACATATCTGCTCGCGTATATGCGCGCCTCTTCTCGCGCATATGCACGAGACTTATTGTCTCGGCATGTGCTTCTCGTGCATATGCGCGCCTCATCTCCGCGCATGTGTTCGAGGTCTGCTGGACTTCACTCACACAATACTTATGTTTTTCTCAAATCTTCCTCGGTCTCTTCCTTCAATAATCACATCAATTCGTCAATTAAATAATTTTTGATTAAATTATATAATCTCGGGCATTACAGTTTTTGATGAAGATAGCAGTGCTCCTAGAATTTCTAACGTGTCAAATCTAAGTAACAGGTTAGACATGATTCATCTGGAACTGGATAGTGAAGATGATGCAGAACCTAGTGTTAAAGATGGTCAAAATACAGAACCAGACATTCCTCTTGTAGAACTAGTTGTTCAGACACAGGATATACCAGAACCAGAAGTGAACATTTCAGAACCTGCTACTGCTTTAGCTGAGCCTGATTCGAATCCATCAAACCAGGAAGAAATTTCTTTAAACCCTTTTGTCTAGAGAAAATCTCATCCTCCATTTTCGGTTATTGGTAATCCAGTAGCTCCATTAAGTACAAGAAGGCAAATGATTAATGAATATATGCATGCTGCTTTTATCTCTCAGGATGAACCACAGAAAATTGAAGAAGCTCTTCTAGATCCTAGTTGGATCGAAGCTATGCAAGAAGAACTGAATCAATTTAAAATAAATGAAGTTTGGTTTCTTGTACCTAGACCATCTCATCAAGCTATTATTGGAACCCGGTGGGTGTTTAGAAACAAACTAAATGAAGAAGGCACTGTGGTCAGAAATAAAGCAAGACTGGTAGCTCAAGGTTTCGGGCAAGAAGAAGGAATAAGCTATGATGAAACCTATGCACCAGTAGCAAGGCTTGAAGCAATCAGAATATTTTTAGTCTTTGCAGCTTTCAAGAATATCAAATTTTATCAGATGGACGTGAAAAGCGCCTTCCTAAATGGTCTACTGCAAGAAGAGGTCTACGTTGAACAACCTCCAGATCAAGCAACTTGATACTGGAATCTTCATAAATCAGGCTAAGTATACTAAGGAACTACTGAAAAAGTTTGGCATGGAAACATGCTCTGCTGCTTCTACTCTTATGAGCTCATCTACTAAACTTGACAAGGTTGAAAATGGAATTTCAGTAGAGGTAACTCAGTATCATGGTCTTATTGGCTCACTGTTATATCTTACTGCCAGTATACCTGATATTATATTTGTTGTTTGCATTTGTGCAAGATTTCAATCTAACCCTAAGCAGTCACATTACATTGCTGCTAAGCGCATACTGAAATATTAGAAGGGCACTCAAAATGTCGGCCTATTGTATCACAATGATTCATCTTTCAATCTTATTGGATATTCAGATGCTGATTATGTATATTGCAAACTGGATAGAAAGATCACAAGTGGTTTTTATCAATTTCTTGGTGATAGGTTGATCTCCTGGTTTAGTAAAAAGAAGTCTTAAATAGCTACGTCTATTGCAGAAGTAGAATATCTTGCTGCTGGAAGCTGGCTGCTCTCAAATACCGTGGATGCAACAACAACTCAAAGACTGTGGAGTTCAAGCTTCTGAATCACCTATCTTTTGTGACAATACCAGTGCTATAGCAATCACGCAAAATCCAGTACTTCATTCCAGAACAAAGCACATAGATATCAGACATCATTTCATTAAAGATCATGTGCAGAAGAAGGAAATTCGTCTGGAATACGTTTCTACTGATCAACAAGCAGCAGACATCTTTACAAAGCCTCTGCTTGAGAATAAGTTTTCTTATTTTCGCAATGTTCTTGGTTTAATTGATTTAACTTGAGCATATTATTGCTATCAGTTTGTTAATTATTATCAGTTATTTGTCACTCAACTAATACAGTGTGTTTATAAGGAAAAGAGACAATTTGTGGCAACTACTGATATTTCATTGCGAATAAAATCGAAACCATGTTACTCGACACAATTCAGTGTCTATAGAATCTTGCCACTCAGTAATCCAATTATTCAATTCATGGATTCGAATCCTTTTAAAGGATTTTGTTTTGGATATCTTTTCTACCTGATGTCATTCCTTCCACAACATCACATGTAGCAAAACTTGATCAGAAGCAAGCTCGGTAATATGATTGATGGAAAACTGTTGTTTGTACTTTCTTGTTGTTGCTCTCTGTGCAGCAGTAGGCGTCAAACCATTACGATGCATGTTCTGAAGATCTTGCACCTTGAACCATGAAGACATGACCTTCATCCAGACATACTCTTCTATAGTTTTCATCAGAGTTTCGAGATGAGGAAGTGTTCTTTCTGTAACTAAATTATGAGTACTGCTGTAGGCATCCGAATTTCTTGAACTAGACAAATTGAACTGTTAATATCTGATATCTCTCTTATCTTATTTATAGACAAACTACATTTATTAATGAAGAAGATGAAAATATTCAAGTCATTCGAAACTTTTTGACTTATTCAGGCTAATTTTTTCTCATCCTTTCTTTTTATTTATTTGCATTAAGTAAAAAGCAGTAGATAAACAGAGATATGACAAAATGGAATATTTCATTCATAAAACCATATGTGTTACATTGTGTTTATCTACCACATTTGATGATATCAGCAGTTTGAAGTACTTCAGCAGGAATCTAACTAAGATCTGCTGGAATCCCCTCGCTTTGCATGATCATGGTTTGTGAAAGGGATGATTCTGCAGCTTAGACCTTCTAACTTAGAACAATCTAACTGATTGTTCAATATTACAGGTCAAGGATTTTCTTCCAAGTCTTCATATTAGCCCTTCTAACTTAGAACAATCTAACTGATTGTTCAATATTACAGGTCAAAGAATTTATTCCAAGTCTTCATATCTGGAAAAAGAATGTCTTCAGACATCATCTTACGAGAAGCTGGAAGTTGTCTTTGCAACTCATCTGGTGAATCAGACTATGGAGAAGACTCCGAGAGAATATTTGCATCACCCATTTGTTTTGATCTATTATTTGTGTAAATGACTTATTTTGTGAGTTTTTAGGTATTTTATAGAGCCTCGGGAAGCTGAAGAGACGTTTAACTATTCACATCATACACGAATATCAAAGAATAACACAAAATGCATGCAATCTAAATGATAAATGCAACACAACGTGACATAACACGATATGAAAAACAAGTAAAATCCCCCTATATCAAAGGGCACTAGTCACCGCCATGGAAATACGTTCCTCAGGCTCCCTCTGAGGCCTTTTCCCATAAACGGGCTCCCACTAGGGCCTTTTTCCTCACGACATCCTCATAAATAAAATTGTAAGTTCACCGCTCCTTCTTAAAACGGATCCCCCACAAATGGTAAGTTTCACCGTTCCTTCTTAAAACGGATCCCCCACATATCCTCTTTGTCATAGGAAATTCACATTCCTCAAAATATTTTTCCTTTCCTTTTAAAATAAATCATAAAATAGCATAATTTTCCAAAAATTGCATTTTTGACAATAAAAATTGCACAGCTTTTCCAAAAATCATAAAATAACATATTATCATCAGAATCATCATAATAAATCATAAAATATCATTTTACAAACATTATGGTCCTTCGGGATGCTGCCAAGCATTTTCTTATTTTCCTAAGTGTAAAATTATCGTTTTTCCCCTGGACGTAAAAATTCCCGAATTTATCTTTTTCTCATTTTTAATGACATGAGATTATTATAAATAATTATTTAAGCTTAAATATAATTTTTCATAATTTTATAAAGTTTAAAACTATGCTTTTCAATTAATTCTTTAATTTGTGTTTCGTGTGGCGATAAAATCTCGGATAAATCCAAAACTCAATATTTTGATCCCAAATTTTAAAAATAACATTTTTATTATTTATTCTACCCTTTCAAGTCATGAGCCACACTCGTGGACCCATGGATTCAATTTCAGTCTTATAATTTTCGAAATTGACACACAATCGTACACACCGAGCCATCTCCCAAAATACTCGAGCGATGCCCGAACCACCTCGAGCCAAACCCAAGCAAACCCATCTCGGAACCCTCCTGACCAAGCCCAGCCCCTGGAACCTGGCCCTAACTTGCTCAAACTCGCCTGGAACCGGACCCAACCTGCACATGGCTTGAACTCACGCCTATAGATTCCTAGTGACACTAGGACACCTCCAGCCGAGTCACCATGAGCCCATCTGACCCTAACCATCCCTGGACCACGCCAAGACCAGACCAGCCCCTTAAACCCCTACATCAAACCACTTGAGAACAGAACCAGAAGCTGCACGCGTTCCACCTTGCTTCCTTGTGGTCCCCTTGTTTTGCTTGAGCCAGCAGTGAGCCAGCCGCACCAGCCCCTAACCCGACCCCTGCCCATGACCCTTGGACCCTGATGGACCTACCTTGAATCACCCTTAGCCCCCCTGCACCATTCTCCCAAAGTTCAGCACCGTATAACACATTGGGGAGAGTCCCACTTCACGTGGACTCTTCCCCAACCCCTAGCCCGAACTCTAGACGCCCTAGGACCCTACCTAGCCTTTGAACCTAACCTGGACAACCCCCAAACAAGCCCTGGCGAGCCCCGTGACCCCATGCAAACAATCCGGTCCCTTGCACCAAGCACAACCCAACACACACACGGTTTTCATATTCCCTTAACCCATGATGGTTCCAGCTTGGTTCCCTTATTTTTTTTATCATGTTTCAGCCATATTTTAATCATATTTTACCATGAATTGCCGGCATGTCCGTTGGATTCAAAAACTTTTTCAAAACAAGCATAAAATCAACGTATTTTTTTAAAAAAATAAACGTCCCATCGAAAAATATTCAAACACCTAATTTTCTCATGCATCAACAATTAAATCATGCATAATATGATTTGTATGATGTTAAAAGAGTTTAGGAAACGTGCATTTGCGTTTATAACGCTCGAATATACGATCTTTGGCGAGGGTCACTACAAGAAAAAATGCTTATGGTGACATTCATAAATGTCATCATATTCAATATTTAGTGACATTTAAGTTTTAGTGACACCTCCAACAAATGTCATCTATTCCAATGTCGTCTTAAACTTACTGATATTTTTTAATGTCATTATAAGATGTAAATGACAACTTCATACGTGTTACTAATAATTCATATAATGACAATTTTAAATGTCAAGAAAACTCATATTTAAATACATTTATAGATGCATTGTTATTATAGTAATAATGACAAATTTAGATGTCAGTTAAAATCATTTATAATGACAACTAAAAGTGTTGTGTATGTTATTTATAGTGACAATAACAAATGTGATAATATTTGGGTTGGATAAATATAGGAGGAGGGAAATTAGATAAAATAAATGTGAGAATAAAAAAACATATTAGATTAGTTATCCTGACATTTTTAATTGATGTCATTTTTTATATGGAGGGAGACAATTATTTTCCCTCCTCCAATATTTATCTAACCCAAATATTCTCACACTTATTTATAGTGAATTTTTTTAGTTTTTAACGATTTTTTACCATGTGAGAAAAGTTATTGTTTCCTTCCATATAAAAGATGACATCAATTAAAAATGTCATGATAACTAATTTAATATGTTTTTTTATTTTACACATTATTAATTTTTTACAAGTGTCATTATTAAGTATTTGTAACAACATTTAATTAAAAGTGTCTACAAAAAAGTGTCACAATAGTCATTTATTGTTGTAGTGGGTGTGACGTTGGACGACCGGACAACGAAGAACACAACCTTTTCTTTCCCAACCTTATTTTCGAATTTTGTATGTGTGTGCTGTGTGTTTTTCGGTTGGTGTAGGTGAATTATGAGGTTTAAAGGACCTAGGTAGCATATTTATAATTTAATTTGCAAGTTAAATGGGCTTTGGTTTTGGGCTTGCAACTTAATTGTAATTGGGCCTACTTAAATTGATTAAATTGAGCTCAATAACACTTAATTAGTTAAATAATAAAAGTTTATAAAATTAGTTTCTATTAAATAATATTTTTGATCTTTTAAAACTCCTTTTTTGCCCAAAACGGCTACCCGGAAAAATCGAGCTTGACGCGTAAAATAATTCGAACTTCAGCATTTTTGAAAAAATTAAATCATTTTTAATGATATTAGGAAGCCTTGCCATTATTAACGAAAAATAAATATTCTTGTCTTGGTCGTCTCCTGTCTCCTGCCTATTATCGAATATCCAGGTAAAATCCTTAATTTCATGTAATCATGTCATATAATCATTTAATCATGCAATTATACATTTAATCATATAATAAATATCATGCAAGCATTTAAAAGCAATTAAATAAAATAATTAAGTAATTAAAATAATTTTGCATGCATGTGGTTTACGTAAGTTTGTTTTTCGGACGTTACAGTTACACACTGGTGCCCATAAAAAATATAAAATCTTATAATTAACCCACTGATATGTTCTTGAGCTAGAAATTGTGTCAAAATTATATTTACTCCCAAATATATGTTTATATGTTTTTCTCATATGAATTAAGAACATTATTGGAAAAACCAATCATATAAACAATTTTTTTTCTATCATTATTTAATAAGTTTTAATAACATGTCAAAAATTGTTGTAAGTAGCTAATGTGTCCAAATAAATTAGGGTATATCAGTAAAAGAATATAAGAAATATTAATATTAAATAAAGATAGTTAAATATATATTTGAGATAAGTGTAAAAAAAAATATAACTTATATTTAGGAGTGAGTCTCATGTGAGACCGTCTCACGGATCATAATCTGTGAGACGGGTCAACCCTACCCATATTCACACTAAAAAGTAATACTATTAGCATAAAAAGTGATATTTTTTCATGGGTGACCCAAATAAGAGATCCGTCTCACAAATAGTACCCGTGAGACCGTCTCACACAAATTTTTGCCTATATTTAGAACTTATGTACGACTTTGAGTTAAGAGGATATGTTTTTTGTTGACATCACGAATCAAATGTAGCATGCGAAGATATATTATATCATATTTGACACTATATTTTGTAACATATTAAATATATATTAGGTATTATATATAATATTTCACGCATTGACTAAATATGGAGACGAAATCAGGAATTCGTGTTTGATGGCCTAAACTGATCGAATATAGATCGTAAATATTTACGTGGAAAAGAAATCGATACATAATAGAAATTTAATATTTATTTCCTAAAGAAAAGGAAAACATTTTATTAATGAGAAACTTTAAAATATTTAAAAGAAACTTTTACAAATACTAGATTAAATAGTTCTGGTCTATGAAAAAAGACAAATCCCAAAATATAGTAAACGGGCAAAATCAATAAATTCTTCCAATCCCAACTTCTCTTTCTCCAATAATTCGTTTTCATTATTTTTGTTAATGAACAAAAAATTAAGTAATATTTAATGGCTACAAAATAAGACAATATATTAAAAATCTCATAACTTTATTACTTTTATGCTGTTTTTTTTAAATTGTATATTATATTAAATATCTCCATATTTTCGTTGGAAATTTATAAATACGTGTATTACTATAAAGTATATGAGTGAGTAATTTGAAATTAAAGATAATATTTAATTTAAAAACCAAATATCTTTAGAAATTTTACTCAATATATATAGAATATAACTTCCCTGAGCCATATATATATATATATATATATATATATATATATATATATATATATATATATATATATATATTATGATGCTCACAAGAAAAATTACTCCTTACAATTATTTTTATTAATATTTTCTCGAAATTAAAATACACTTTTAATTATTTACTAATATTTTATTTATTCAAAAAAGTCAACCATTAAACTTTTAAATGCAAATTTATCGATATATTTAAGCTCTATTATCTCCTCTTTTAATCTAATATCTTCAAAACTTTCTTTTACAAAATAATTCATAGTTTTAGCTTTTAATTAATAATATAGTTTATATAAAGAAAATTTAAAACTATTTAAAATAATTTTAACCTAATATTCTTTAAAATATCAATTATTAGCATGTGTCAAAAAAATGATCATTTATTTAGAATCATTGTGTACTTAAAAATAAATCTAACCAAATTAAAAAAAAAATTAGTATCTTGTATATTCTCTATGCGAGGAAAATAGCTCTTAATTTTTTTTTTTATTAAATAAAGTTGAGGTCTTTCGGTGTTCTGAGTTTTCTTCTTCTTCCCCAGTAAAGTCTTCTTCTTCCCTTTTTTATGTGTATTTATCTCAAAATGTTGAATCTTCCCAGCAAAATCTAGCATCTTGTAACCCGGGAGGGATTCAGGCGCCTGATTTTCTTTTGACCTTGCACTTTGACTTTTTGTTCATCGGAGGCTCTGATTCTATAAGATTTGGCCATTGTTTGCAGCTAACAAAGCTCAGCTCTTGAATGGGGCATTGTTGCAGCAAGAATGTTTTTGTTTCTGTCGATAAGGACGAAGCCGCTCCCACTTACACCGCCAACCACCGCCGTCAAACTCCCTCATCGGCAGCGCACACGCCGTCCGCTGCTCCAAATGGCGCGGCGCGTACGCCGGCGCACTACTCCTCGGCAAGTCCGTGGCAGAGCCCGTACCCTGCCGGGGTGGCGCCGTCGCCTTCACCGGCGATGACTCCGGGGCGGAAGTTTAGGTGGCCCTTGCCTCCTCCTTCGCCGGCGAAGCCGATTATGTCGGCATTTTTGAAACGGCAGCCCGTGGCGAATCCAACGAAGCCTATACCGGAGGAATCCGGGGGTAGTGGAGAGGGGGCCGAGCGGGCTCTTGATAAGAGCTTTGGATATTCTAGGAATTTTTCGGCCAAGTATGAGTTGGGGAAGGAGGTGGGGCGAGGCCATTTTGGTCATACATGTTGGGCCAAGGGGAAAAAAGGAGATCTGAAGAATCAACAGGTGGCTGTAAAGATCATTTCCAAAGCTAAGGTGTGTGGTATGTGCTTACAATTTCGATGTAGTTTACATTTGGATTTGCAAGAAACATGATAATTCACAGGTTGACACTTGTAGAATAATTAGATTTTTTCCGTTCGCTAAATTCCTGGAAAAAGGCAGTATATACTGTCCAGTAACTGATCTTAGATGCCAGCTGGGGTGGTTTGTGTTCTTGCTGTGCCATATTTTTATATATTATTGACGTTGATTTCCTTATCCTTTTCCACATTGATGTGAATTTTAATAGATACGTGTAAATTGAATACTATTGTTCATGTGTTTGCTCAAAAGATATAATTTGCTCATAGAATGAATTTCATTTTGTAGATGACAACAGCTATAGCGGTTGAAGACGTACGGAGGGAGGTGAAGATATTGAAAGCTTTGTCTGGACATAAAAACCTTATCATGTTTTATGAAGCTTTTGAGGATATGCATAACGTTTATGTTGTTATGGAGTAGGTGTATCTTTTCATGTTTTCTTTGTGCCATGAGATTATCTTGGTTTACTTTTCCTCTGTCCTGTTTCAGATTGTTGTTATTGACCATTGAGCTACAACCAAATGAAAACTCCGTCTTCTGCTCTCTGTTTATGCCCCTCATTTCGTATAATATTTTACTACTACAAATTTATCTGGAGAAACATGTCTATCATTAAGTATTTAACATTGGTTTTTGACAGATTGTGTGAAGGTGGCGAGCTGCTGGATAGGATTTTAGCAAGGTAGTTTGGGTTGAGTAATTGCTACACTGAACTTTTTATAATCAGGTTGAAAGTATGTCTCACTACTTTCATGTTGCAGAGGTGGTAGGTATGCAGAAGATGATGCCAAGAATATAGTTGTGCAGATGTTGGGTGTTGTTTCCTTTTGTCATCTCCAAGGTGTTGTGCACCGTGACCTAAAGCCAGAGGTATGTCGATCTCACATTGCCGTGTAAATTTATGGGACATGTTATATGACTTTGAATTGTACAAAAGAAATTGTCTAAGTATATTGTCGTTTGTCTCATTCTTGTATTATGGAATGTGAATTATCTTTACATTTTTCCCGCAGAATTTTTTATTTGCCAGGAAAGATGAAGATGCTCCCATGAAGGTCATAGATTTTGGTCTATCTGATTTCATTAGTCTAGGTAAAAATTCCCTCGCTTGCCCTCTATTCGATGATTAATTATTAGATTCATCGTCAGTTTTTTTAGACCTTTAGGGTTGCCTCTACAAGGTTGACCGCATCATCTTTACTTAGCTTCCCATCTCCATTATTTTACTGGTTTATGCATGTGATGTGCCTCGTAGTGTTTGTCGCATATCCTGTCTATGTTTATTCTTTGTTCTATCCTCATGCTTGTGCTTTGAAAGTTTCGATCCCATTTGAATTTTTTTATCATGATGTATGGTTCTTTCTCATTTTTACCATTCAGAATAGTTGTATGCTCTTCTCACCTGGTATAGGCAGAAGTTCCTCTAGTGTATGGCGATTGAAGCAAGAATATCTAATCCAGTCAACTTTTTCCTCACACAATTTGTAATGATTTGAAAGCTGGTATAATTGCTTTTATGATCTAATAAGATTTGAGACAAACGGTGCATTAATTGATAAGTACCATATGCAATCCAGAGTATGTTAAGATCTGGTGAAATTGACTTAATAATTAATTTGCTTACAGTTCCTTTAGAATGGGACTGCTAAGTTATAATTATATAGGTTTGATGTTCTTAATCATATTAAATGCAGGGCAAAGGAACTTGAATGATTCTCTTTGACAGTGAAGGTTCTAGCAGTGTGAAATAAATGTACAAACTAACTTTTATTCCATGCTAAGTCGGAAGTATATATGACTGTGTATACAAGCTTTGCTCGACCATGATCTTTCCTCGTTCTGATTCTGAGGAGTTTGCTATTATGTACATGCACTTTCATTTCTTATTATATTTTTGGGTGTGGGTTACATTTTTTGTGAAGTCATATGCTACACGTGTTCATTGGATTCTTTTCTCTTTCATCAATCTCTAATTTCAAATTTCAAAGGGGTCACAAACATGATTTGCAGATAAACGCCTCAATGATATTGTTGGCAGTGCATACTATGTGGCACCTGAAGTACTTCACAGATCATACAGCAGTGAAGCTGATATTTGGAGCATTGGTGTAATAACTTACATCTTATTATGCGGAAGCAGACCTTTTTGGGCTCGCACAGAATCAGGAATTTTTCGATCTGTGTTGCGAGCAGATCCCAATTTCTATGATGCACCATGGCCGGCAGTATCTGCAGAAGCCAAAGATTTTGTGAAAAAGCTCCTAAATAGGGACCACAGGAAGAGGATGACTGCTGCCCAAGCACTGAGTAAGCTGGAAATAGTTTTCATCGTATTTTCGTTGTATGCTTAATATACAAGGAATTTTTTTGACTTCAGCTATTTTTGCCATGTATCGTTGTTGAAGTGACCTTTTTTTTATCTGCAGCGCATCCATGGGTAAGGGGACTAAACTGTGCTGTACCATTGGATATGCTAGTGTACAGATTAATCAAGTCATACATTCGAGCCACTCCTTTAAGACGTGCTGCCTTAAGAGTATGTACTAGTTATATGTTAATGGGTAAATCAAAATTTCTTCTTACATCATCTTTGAAATGGTAAATTCAGATATCTGCATAATGCAGGCACTTTCAAAAGCTTTGACGGACGAAGAACTATTTTATTTAAGGGCTCAATTTAAGCTTCTGGAACCGAAGGATGGTTTTGTTTCTCTGGATAATTTTAGAATGGTTAGTGATTATTTTTTTCCTTGTCATTATCTATGTGATGAGTGATCAATGTGTTTCACATTCAAAATTTGATACCTCAAGCACGGAGAAAGAGAGTATAAACATTTCCAGTTTTTCACCGATAGGCTCTCGTGAAAGTTGCAACTGATGCCATGAGAGAATCAAGAGTTGCTGACATCTTGAATCTGGTGAGACATTTTAATCTGATGACCGAATGTTAATGCTATAAAAATTTATGGTTTATTGTTAAACATAAAAAATGCACCCCCCTCCCCCCCTCCCCCACCAATTGATGCATTTTTGTGGAAAAAAGTCATGCCTGCTCCGCGGTGGATAAAGAACTTCATAAAAATATTATTTATTTTAAGGCTATTCCGTTGGATTGTGTCGTATTCTTTTGTTTGTTACTTCAGTAGTTTAATAATAATTGTCCTTTTTTTCCTCCGTTGTATCATAATCAAACGTTATACTTACGGGTTTTCTTGAATTGTTCATTGATTTCACATGTCATTGTTTTATTCTGAATGTTCATCGCTCCTTTAAACTTGAGAGAGTTTTTGATTCATGAATCGAAGATGGAACCTCTATCCTACAAAAAGATGGATTTCGAAGAGTTTTGTGCCGCATCGATTAGTCCATATCAGCTTGAGGCTCTTGAGAGATGGGAGGATATCGCAAGTGAAGCATTTCTATGTTTCGAACAAGAAGGAAATCGTATCACCTCAGTAGAGGAATTAGCACAGGTTTGCGCCCCAGCCTTGTATCTTCTCGAGTTCAGTTCACCACACGCTCCTCACCTACTCACTAAATCTCTGTTTCAGGAATTCAACTTGGGTCCTACTGCTTATTCCCTACTCAAAGATTGGATCAGACCATCAGATGGGAAATTGAGTTTTCTTGGCTACACCAAGTTCTTGCACGGCGTAACTGTCCGCAACTCAAATACAAGACAAAGACAATAGCCACGGATTTTGAATACATTTTTCCTCTAGATGAAAAGACTATCATTATAGTTCTTGAGTTTCTCATATTTTCGGATTCTAATCCCTTGATATTGTGTGAAGATGGGTAAAGAAATGTTCGAAAATTACGATTAGGGCAGATTATCTACTGCAAATTTTTTTCCTGTTTTTTGGGTCTTCAATGTGTTCTGCTTTGTGATAGGCGGCGAACAGAATCGGAATGTATAAAGGTATAGGGTAGACGGAGATGCTGAAAATTGAATTCTTGATTTTTTTTTTCTGATTTCCTAAACTATGGGTTGGGAAAGGCTCGAACTCGAGTCTGAAAGAGGGTGAGACCACTTGGGCCAAAGCCCGGTCTCAAATTGAATTCTTGATTTAATATACGAAGTCTCTGAATTGCATGTTGTTCAATCTTTATCAGTACTTTTTAGGGGATTTTCGCATACATAATTCACATAGAGAGAGGATTACGTACGTGTTGAAACTTACAATATATTGATGTCACATAATTCACGGCTAGTTCAATAAAACTACTTTCTTTATGTCGAGTTCTTGAATTATGAGGTCATATGTACTCATTCTAGATGAATAAATCTAAATTCACATTTCTTTACTTTTTGATTTGATTTGTTGAAACATTTTCTAGATTATTATAAAAACCTAAAAAAAACGTCCATTTCTTTACGTTTCCAAAATGATTCGGAGAGTTCTTTTCAAATCATTGATTTATTTTCTATCACATTCCGTGAAATTCACCAATTATTTGAATGCGGGCCAAATCATTGTTCTATAAATTGATAATTTTGTGTTGGAATATCATTTTCTTGACGCAACATAAGTTTAAAAATTTTTATTTTTGACATTCAAAACAGACTTAACATCATATGATTCAAATATAAAAATATGATGTTTAGAGTTTAATACCTTTGTGTTCTATATGTTGAACATTAAACTATTTCGGATTTTAAATGGAAATAATTCTTCTTATAAATTCTACGAATGATCTTGCGTAAGTCATCTTTATTCAATCTCCAAAATTAGGCCTACGATCGAAACATTTGTCATTTGCCTAGATTGCACTATAAATCTAAACAATTTTCGCTGAGAATCAATCGTCGAAATTTGTAAGACATCACCTTCCAACCAACATTTGTTTAACGTCTGTGTGTCAAAGACTACATAAACAAGTTTCACGTCTTTGTAAAGACGGTATTTGATTCGTGGTGTGTGTGTGTGAGAACTGATATCTGAAACAACCCGAAAGGTGTTCTCACACACTGAGAGAAATAAGCTTCTATACTAAGCTGATATAACTTTTTAGTGTTCCCTCTGAGCTAATTGCTTCTTTGTAAACTGATATGTAATAAGCGTACCCTTTCTTTTCTCTCTTATTTTTCCACCTCTTTCTTTTTCATATGTTGATGGTCTTGGTCTGTATTTATAGCAGTAATGTGATCGTACATCAAGACTCATCACATGTGATCGTTGCATCTTGAATGCGTTCCTTGAAATTTGTGCCTCGTATTTTCCGACAGCCATTCCAGAGCATTTTGTCTTTAGCTTTGCTGCAACGTCCATTATTTTACTGTTGATAATACAGTTACTTTTTTACCTTTGTGCACAGTTGGATTCCATTGAATAAGCTTGTCGTATCTACAAACTGGTTCGCTCCTAACTGGTGTTCTGAACTGGTCAGTTGAACTGGTCTTCAGTTGGTATGGTGAAATCAGTTGACTCATCAGTGGAACTGATTTCACTCTTTCAGTTGAACTGGTCATATAACACCCTTCTTCTATACTTGACATAATTAATGATACTTATACTCGTAATCAAAATAGGGTTTCATGATATTCTTTATTATGAAGTAATTCAAACAAGAGTATCAATTCGATGGTTTATAAAAATTTTGGCATACGTCCCCACATTTTGCAAAAGCTAAAACTCAAGCAACAACATCAATGCATATATAAGCAGAATTTGATATACAAACATACACCGTATCGTTATACATATAATCATAGACGTCGTTCCAAACCATTACATAAAATTTATCATAATACATATGCGTAAGCTATACAATAAGATGTCCAGGTTCTTGTCGAGGTAAGGCCGTCACAAGAATCCATTGGCGAACCGACATCCTATGTATCTTCATTACCTGATCCTCTAATACATGAGCTACATGAGTTTATAAAACTCAATAAGTTGACACTTATATGTATCAATATGCGTAGAAAGAGCCACTACAAGAAAAACGCCATACAACAACACACATAGAGTTTTTAACAACGGTTTTAGCAAAAGCCGTTGTCTTTTTGGGGTCAAAGACAACGGTTTTCGGGTCAATGACAACGGTTTATAGAACCGTTGTCTATTAGCGCGTTTTTTTGGAGATTAGCGTGGTTTTTGGACAAACAACAACGGTTTTGGAAAACGTTGCCAAATTTAGCGACGGATTATTGTAAAACTGTTGCTACATTTAGCGACGGTGACTATAACCGTCGCTACTATCACATTCGCGACGGTTTTGTCTAAACAGTCGCTAATAATAGCGACGGTTTCAAGTTAATCCGTCGCCTGCAAAAAATTAGCGACAATTTAATGACATCCGTCGCTATATTTAGCGACAGTTTTGAATAAACCGTCGCTAAATTTAGCGACCGTTTAAAGCCAAACCGTCGAAATATTTAAACATGCGACAATATTTCAAAACCCGTCGCTAACTTTAGCAGCGGTTTCACCTAGTCCGTCGCAAAATACGGCGACGATCTTATGACATCCGTCGCTAATTTAAAATTCGCGACAGTTTAGTCACAAACCGTCGCCAACTCACTATAAATACCCATATTCCGGTCCATTTTTCTTCACAACACTTAAAATTTTTCTCTCCTACACAATTTCATACCTTCACACAACACTTGAAATTTTTCTTACTACTTCACAACACTTAAAATTTTTCTCTCATACACAATTTTATCACTTCGCACAACACTTAAAATTTTTCTCTAATACACAATTTTATCACTTCACACAACACTTAAATTTTTTCTCTCGTACACTTGAAATTTTTCTCTCTTATCACTTCGCACAACACTTAAAATTTTTCTCTCATACACAATTTTATCACTTCCCACAACACTTAAAATTTGTCTCTTTTACACGATTTTAGTTTCAATTGTTAGTTTTTTATAGATTTATTAAATTATTAAAATAATTTTTTTTATTTTTCGAAACAAATTAGCGACGGAATTCTTGATTAAAGACCGTCGCTAAATGTAGCGACGGTTAATATATGCTGACCGTCGCTAATTTTAGCGACGGTTTGTATATGCTGTCCGTCGCTAATGTTAGCGATGGTTTTTATATGCTGACTGTCGCTAATTTTAGCGACACTTTGAATAAAACGGTCGCCAATTCCATTAGCGACGGTTTTAAAATACCGTCGCAAATGCTACCTACCACAACGGATAAAAACCGTTGTCGTTGAACGGACTTTCAACAACACCCTCAGTTACAACAGTTTTTAAAAGGCTACGACAACGGATAAAATCCGTTGTCGTATGCCGTTTTTCTTGTAGTGAGCATACATATAAAGTTGTGATCAACAATGAAACTTTAAACCATGTCATACCATAATATATATTCATGTTCAATTTTGTACTTGATCTTCATTAGTTGACCTGTACTATTTTTCTTGTTTTATTATATAGCTACTATTGTGTTGGACGTCAGGGAGCGCCTTTGACAACCTCCCATCCCATGAATATATATTGGCCAATAGGTTTGGTGGAGTTAAAATGACCCATGATGTCAACAAGCTCATACATCATATAAAAATCAGTCATTTTCTTTTTCTTTCATGTTAATGTTAATGACATAACGCCCATTTTCAATATTCATGAATGTCTTTCATATTTAATACATAACAATGGAATATGGTGTTATGTTTTCATCAATAAACGTACTAACAATATACATATCAATAATCAAACGGCCACCCACAAGGAGATTTGAAGGGAAAACATCAAGTTCTTCAAGCCAAGGTCCTCTTTGTCATCGTTCTTTGATTCATCGACGTTTAATCGTGCGTAAAATAGCAAAGGCATGCCATATTATTCTTTTACTCATCATCACACCATATTATGTTATTGTTTATGAATTTGCATGAAAAAAAGTTGCAACTTTGTAGATTTTCGGATATGTATATTGTGTGATTTTTAAAACATGTATTTTGATACAAAAACCATGAATTTCATCTACCTAAGGGCCTGTCATGATTAGGATATGTTAGGGCCATGTTTTATACAAGTTTAAGGGGTCCTAAAACCCCCCAAAAGGTTGCATAAGAAAAAAGAAACAAGCTGGAATAAAAAGTAGGATGTATGGTTCAAGGCACTCGTTTTATTTGCATGGGTGGAGGTGACTTGACCAGGCCTGGTGGTTGGGTCCTAGGGGTCATGGTTAGGTCCTAGGATGGCTGGGGCTTGAGCCTTGGGCTGGGGAAGAGTCCACGTGAAGTGGGACTCTGCCCCAAAGCATGCACAGGTACTGTTCGGGAGTTCCAGGGGCTGTGGTTCGGTTTGGGCTAGGCTAGGTGGTTCATCAGGGTCATAGGATGATGGGAAGGGGTCGGGCTAGGGGCTTGAGTGGTGGGCTCGCTGCTGGCTCGAACAAAACTATGGAACCATATGGCAACATATGAACGCGCTGTCTTCTGAATTCAGGAGCTTCGCTGCTGGGTTCTAGGCATTGGGCTGGTCTGGGGGGTTTGGGCGTGGCCAAGGAAGGTTAGGGTCGTGAGGTGTCAAGTGGTTAAGGTCTGGAAGGGTCCTAGACTAGGTAGGAGTCCTATTGCTCAAGGGTAACACACGCAGACAGGGACAAAACTTGGGTCGGCTTCCAGGAGGGATTGTGCGACCTAGGGGTTGGTTCTATGGGCTGGGCTTGGTCAAAAGGGTCCCTAGGTGGTTTGGCTAGGGTGTGGCTTGAGGTGGCTCGGGCGTGGCTCGAGTAAATTGGGAGATGGCTCGAGTGGTTTGTTAGTGTGTCAAAAACGAGATTTTAAAGACTAAAATTGAATCTATGTGTCCACAGGTGTGGCTCATGACTTGAAAGGGTAGACTAAATCATAAAAAAGTTATGTTAAAAATTTGGGATCAAAATAATGAGTTTTGGATTTGTCCGGGATTTTATTGCCGCACGAAACGTTAATTAACGAATTAATTGAAACGCCTAGTTTTAAGCTTTATACAATTATGAAAAATAATATTTAAGCTCAAATAATTATTAAAAGTCTAATTTTTTAATTTGGGAATTTTATATGAAGGTTTGTTTTAATTCGGGATTAAATCGCATTAATACGTCACATTTAAAGATTCAAGTAAAAGTTCTCGATTAAGCTAAATAAAAATATGAGAAAATTCATGTAAGCTTAAATAATTAATTGGGACATTTTAGATTCAACGAAATTAAGAAAATGTCAAAAACTTAAAATGTTAAGTCCAGGGGTAAAACCTTTTTACACTTGAAAATTAGTAAACGTCGTGGCAGTGTTCTAAATGCTATTTTATATGCTAATATAATTAAAACACATGTTTATGAATTTTTATATGTTGAATTATGATTTTAAATGTTCATGAATTTTTATGGTTTAAGTTGGCCATTTAAAAGATATGTTGCATGCTTTGTTTTAAAATAAAATAATATTATATGCATGTTTTTATTAAGTGATGGAAACACGACATGTTGAAAGACGTGAAGGGATTGTGACTAAATATGTTGGAAATTTTGTGAGGATTATTGTCCCAGTGTGAGCCCGACGATCGTGTTTCCTTGGATACGGATACAAATACGAATATGTTAATACGTTGGCCAAAGCCCAGTTGACCGGTGAGAGTGTCGCTGGTGTCTCCGCCACCCAGTACTGTGGTTTTCTCTAGATGGATCCATCGCCCAATACGATTAAGAATACGAGTCACAAACACGATCTGAAATCAACAAACACAAACATGAATATGAATACGAAAATGAATATGTTTATGTTGATATGATTATGTTTATGAAAATGTTTAAGTTTAAAGTTTATGCATTATTATGAAAATGATATTTTAAGTACAAGTATTTTTCACTGTTGTATGTGAACTGTATTACGTATTACTTGTTATCAAGGATATGATGTGTTGAGTCTTCAGACTCACTAGGTGTGTTTGATGTAGGTGAGTTTGATGGAGGTCTTGATGATTGACCTGACTGGACTGAAGGTGCACATAACTTGAGGACCAACGCTTCTACTTTCCGTATTTAAGTTTACGATTATGCTAAAAAACTTTTACGACTTTTTACTTAGGCTTTTGAGTGGTTTTTGAGAGGATGATACTTTTCAAATTTATTACGTTTAGGTTGGTTAAACATTTGACGATTTTATGCTAAACTATTTCCTTTGATTTTTAAATGTTAGTTAATTGTTTATTTTAAAAAAATGGTGCAAGGTATTTTCAAGGTATTTATATATATGTAAGTGGGGGAAAAAATAATTTCTACCACGTTTTAAGAAAACGGTTAAGCATACATTTCATTTAGTGCACCGGCGCTTGGGCGGTAATATTCTACCACTTGGGCACGGAAAGTTCTGTAAAAATACTGAGCTTGTGGTATAGTAACATCCTACTGCTCGGGCGCCACACATTCTGTCCCTGCACGCTGTTCATTAAATATCGCTCCAGAAACGTCTCTTCCTCTCATAATCTGAATAAGTGGTAAACAAGAAAGTTGTAGCCCTATGTCTTGGCTTGCATCTCCAACTATTTCATGTCATTTGGAGGCCTGAGTAAAACGTTATGCTCAACTACAAAAATGTGTCACTGTAGGAATGACGATACACACGACACACTTCGGGACGCTTTTGGCTTGTCTTCTACAATGATTTTGACAAAACGCAAAACATGAAAGTTGTAACCTTATATCTTAAATTTCTAATAGTTGTGGCGTCACACAATTTGGATCAATATCCAAATCATTCTGATAAAACATGTAAGAACTGTCATATTTGCATGTTTAAAATATATTTTTCTACATTGTTGCATTAAAATGTATTTTTAAAGGTTATTCAAGTTGCGATCGAGAAACGGGGACCGAGGGCTGAAAAATGTAAAATGTTTTTAAATGATTATTTTTTTTATGACTGATGCTTGTTAATATTTTTGAAAATAAGGGTTTTGAGGTGATTATATACGCCGGGACGCAAATTTTATCGGTGTTGGTTTTTCAACTAAAATACGAGCTTTTTGGCAACCCTGCTAATAAATTCACATATTTAATTAAAGAAAAACTTTTTTATCATTTTATTAAATCCTAATTACAACTAATGGGCTTAAGCTTAATAGGCCTAAAGCCTACTTAGTAAATATATTAGTATTTAGAGTGTTAATTAAATCAAACCCTATTCTACCTTGCAAATCAAGTCACGGCCACCTAGTTTTATATTCCGAAAATTCTCTCAAACACTCCCCACCCCACCCTACACACACACGGCACTCATCATATCACCCTAGGAGATTTGTTCGAAGGGTTCAAGTGGAAAACAAACCAAAGGGTCCTCTCCATTCTTCGTCGTCAACGATTATTCGAGCGTTTAAAACGCAAAGGCACGCCATATTCTCCTTTTACTCATCCATCTCACCATAATATTTATTTAAATGTGTTTTGCATGAAAAACAAGTGACATGTTATTTATTTTCGTTTTTCATGATCATGGAATTTTTAAAGATTGGGTTTTGTTTCAATTTCATGTCTAATATGTTAAAAAGGGGCTGCCTTGATTTAAGTTATGATCACATACTGTTTTGCATGGGTTTGAAGGCCTAGAGACACACACAATCACAGCAAACAAGAAGCATGCAAGTTGAAACCAATTTTTCTGTCATAGAGTTGAGAGTATTACAAGTAAAGGAATTGATCAAAAATCAACTAACTTTATTGAATGAAGAAGTCGCATTTATATACAGTGCAAGAGGGGTTTATTGTGGTTGTGTGTGTGTGTAATGCCACGTGTGTTCTAATACGCCCCCTCAAGATGGAGAGTGGATATTATGGACACCCATCTTGGAGAGCAACAAATGAAAACGAGCTGGAAGTAGAGGCTTTGTGAACAAATCTGCCAATTGGTTGCTGGAGGAAACATGCAGAAGTTTGAGGCTGCCAGCTTGGAGCTTTTCACGAACAAGATGACAATCCAATTCAATATGTTTTGTACGCTCATGAAAAACCGGATTGAATGCAATGTGAATGGCAGCTTGGCTGTCACAAAATAAGGTAGCTGGTTTGCTGAGGCACATTCCCAAATCTTGTAGAAGGGAAGTAATCCAGATTGCCTCACACGTTGCATTTGCCATGGAACGGTACTCGGCTTCAGCAGAGGAGCGGGAGACAACATGCTGTTTCTTAGCCTTCCAGGAAACCATTGAAGATCCAAGAAAGACACAAAAGCCACTAGTAGAACGACGAGTATCCAAGCATGCTGCCCAATCCGCGTCGCAGAATAGGGTTAATCGGATTTCAGAACTTGAGCTATAGAGTAAACCTTGTCCCAAAGTGCCTTTCAAATATTGAAGAACTGAATAGGCTGCTTGCAAATGGGTGGTCCGTGGACTGGACATGAATTGACTTAACTTGGTTAGTGAGAAGGACAAATCAGGACGAGTTATTGTGAGATATAACAGTCGTCCAACCAATCTTCGATAAACCAAAGGATCAGGGAGAGGATCTCCATCCTCTTGACTTAATTTGAGAGTAGGATCCATGGGTGTAGAGCATGGTTTGCACCCGAGATAGCCAGCCTCAGATAGTAATTGAAGAGTATAATGTCTTTGACACATGGAAATACCTTGTGGAGACCTAGCAATTTCAATGCCTAGACAATATTTCAAGGTACCCAAATCTTTGAGGGCAAAATGCTTGTGCAATGAACACCTGAGATCTTCAGCTTCTTTAGGTTCATTGGTAGCCACCACAATGTCATCAACATAAACTAACAATGCAAGAAAAACATTACCACGCGTCTGAATAAACAGCGAATGATCAGCCTGTGATTGAACAAAACCAAGAGTTGATAGAGTGGAGGAAAATTTAGAGAACCACTGCCTGGACGCCTGCTTGAGGCCATACAAAGATTTATGCAGCTTGCATACAGCATTAGATGGTAAAGGCGCCCCCTGCTTTGCATAACCAAGAGGCAAAGACATATAGACCTCTTCATTTAAATCACCGTATAAAAATGCATTATTTACATCAAGTTGCAGCAATGTCCAATTGTGTATAGCACTGAGAGCTAACAAGACTTTAACAGATACCATTTTAGCAACCGGTGAGAATGTTTCAAGGTAATCCAATCCTTCTTGTTGCGTGTAACCTTTTGCTACCAAACGTGCTTTGTATCGATGTAAAGAGCCATCAGCCAAAAATTTGGCTTTGTAAACCCATCGGCAACCAACCGGTGTCTTCCCTGGTGGTAAAGAGACCACAGTCCAAGTTCCATTCTTTTCCAGAGCCTGCAGCTCTTCAACCATAGCTTGTCGCCACTCAGGAATCAAGGCAGCTTGAGAATAATGATGAGGTTCAAAAACAGAGGAAATGTTATGAACAAAAACCTTATATGAAGGAGAAAGATGAGAAGTCCCAAGATAAGAGGCAAGGGGGTGAGCAGTAGAGCTGTTGATGGAAGAAGGGACAACATAACATTGATAGTCAGCCAAATACACGGGTTTGGTACGAACACGAGTCTGTATGCTGGCTGGTGGACTAGAGGTGTCAAGATGATCGTGAGGAACAAGGTCTTTATGAGTGGGCAACACTTGGTCCGAAAAGAAACTTGAATCACTGGAAAGGGATAAATCATCCTTACAAGGAAAAATATGTTCATAAAAAACAACATCCCTAGCTATATAAATGTTGTTAGTAGCAAGATCTAAGAGTTTATATCCCTTGTAACCATGGGGATAACCCAGAAACACAGACCGAATTGCCCGAGGAAAAAACTTATTTGTGCGATGAGTAAGGAGGGTTGACCCATAGCATAAACACCCAAAAACCTTCAAGTGAGAATAAGATGGAGTTTTATGATAAAGATACTCAAAAGGTGTCCTGTGAGAAAGAACAGGAGAAGGGGTCCGATTGATCAAATAAATGGCTGTAAGGATGCAATCTCCCCAATACAATAAAGAGACATGAGACTGAAAATAAAGTGCTCTTGCGACGTTCAAGATATGTTGATGTTTGCGTTCAACCACTGAATTTTGTTCAGGTCGTTGAACACAAGAATGGAAATGAACAATGCCTTTGGTCTGAAAGAATGTGGAGAAGTTTAATTCTGGGGCATTATCCGAACGTACAACTTTAATGGGCTTATTGAATTGAGTGTGGATCAGTTCACAGAAAGTTATAAAAACAGTAAGAACTTCAGACTTAGTTTTTAAAAGATAAACCCAAGTAAAACGACTACGATCATCAACAATAGTCAAGAAATATCGAAAACCTTCCACGCTAACAGGAGTAAAAGGTCCCCAAATATCTATGTGAACCAAATCAAAAGCATTCTCAGAAATGGAGCCAGTAGATGTGAAGGGTAATCGCTTTTGTTTGGACATATGACAAATAGAACAGTGTGATACATCATTGACTACAGGATGAAAATGTAATTCGTGACCTACAACAGAAATTTTTTTAAGGGATGGATGTCCCATTCTAAAATGCCAAAGGCTTGTTTTATTGGAAGAAACTGTACAAATTGTTGGTGTGGACATGGCTGTGGAATCAGTGAGGACATACAGATTGCCAAGGCGTCTACCCATCCCAATCACTTTCTTGGTTGCTGGATCCTGTATAGAACAAGAATCAGAAACAAAGGATACTAAGCAAGAAGTCTGGGCAGTAAGTGAACTGATAGACAAAAGGTTAAGGTGAAATTGAGGGACTAGCAAGACATCTTTCAAGATAAGGACCGAGGACAAATGAACCACACCAATGTGTGTGGCCTGGACTGTGGCACCATTTGGTAATCTCACTGATATGGTACAAGGTTTACAAGATTTGAATGAAGACAATGCACAACAAATATGATGAGTAGCTCCTGTGTCTAGGATCCACTCTGAACTTGCGGTGTGAAAATGTGAAGAAGAAAGAAGTGTACCATGAAAGCATGACACAGAAGGTTCCTCTTGCTGCTGAGCCTGAGCAGAGACAGAGCCAAGGTGAAGTTGTGCAGTAAGAAAAGTAAGAAGTTGCTGGCATTGGTTCGGAGTTAAGCTATCACCCAACTGAGATGTAGATTGGTTAGAGATATCAGCATAGGGAACATTAACACCATCGTGAGGAGCATTGATAGCATTAATGTGACCCCGTGGCTGTTGTTGCTGAAACCTTGGATGACCAGGAGGAAATCCATGCAGCTTGTAACACTTATCCACGGTATGACCTGTGTAATGACAGTGAGAACAAATGAGCTTATCATTCCGACTTAGTTTGTCAAACTTACCTCCCTTCAAATTAAAGGAACTTGAACTCTTTGCCGCAGTTGCATTTGAAGAATGAACTACGGTGATTTGAGACAAATTCTGATGTATAGAGCGTTGACGTTCTTCCTGTATAACCAGGGAAAACACCTTGTAAATTACAGGCAGAGGATCCATCATAAGAATCTGCGCACGGATCAGAGCATATGAATCATTGAGTCCCATCAGAAACTGAAGTACGCATTCCTGATTTTGAAAATTCACAAGTTGTGTCATAGATCCACAATGACAAGGAGCTATAGGTTGAAAATCCTTGAGCTCATCCCAAAGTGTGCGCAGACGAGTATAATAAGCACTAATATTCATTGAACCTTGATGAAGATCCGTGAGTAGCCTTTTGATTTGAAAAATGCGCGGAGCGTTGCTCTGAAGAAATCGATCTCTGAGATCGATCCACATCTCCGACGCTGTAGGAATATACATCAGACTATCCGCGATGTCGCGGGAAACCGAATTGAGTATCCAAGAGATGACCATACTGTTACAGCGCAGCCACGCACCATACAACAAGTCATCAGGCGGTGGTTGTACGATTGTGCGATCAACAAAACCTAGCTTGTTCTTCGCGGTTAACGCCATAATCATAGCTCGATTCCAGGTATTAAAATTGTTACCAGTGAGTTGGTGAGACACCAAAACTAGACCTGGATGATCGCCATTTTGAAGATAGAAAGGACTACTGGAGTCTTCAACATGATTTCGAGACATCAGAGTAGAGGATTGAGTTGCTTGATTATTTGCTTGATTCCCCTTTGCCATGGAAGACTGAGCTAGAGAACAAAAGGCTAAAACGCACAATTTCTAGTGCTTTGATACCATATTACAAGTAAAGGAATTGATCAAACATCAACTAACTTTATTGAATGAAGAAGTCGCATTTATATACAGTGCAAGAGGGGTTTATTGTGGTTGTGCGTGTGTGTAATGCCACGTGTGTTCTAATAGAGAGGGCTCGATTTCATGGGTTATGGGACTTGGCTTGCTTAGGGCTGGGACCAGGGCTAGCTATGGTCCGTGAGGGGTCAAGGGAAGAGTCCTAGCCACGCTAGGAATCGAGTTAAGGGCTGGGGGAGGAGTCCTAGCCATGCTAGGACTCCCATCCGAGAGCACCAAGAAGTTGCGCAGGATTTCAGCAACTTGTGCAGGGTTGGTTGGCTCGGTCAGGGGCTGGGGTCAGGGCTAGGTTAGGTCCTTAGGGTCATAAGAAGGGGCTCAAGGGGCTGGTTCGAGGTCTGGTATGGTTGGGTTCAGGCAGGGCCGATCAGAAGCATGAGAGCGTGAGGAAGGCCATAGGCGTGCAAGCTGCTGTGTATTTGCAGTGCTTCGTGCGTGGGGTTCAGTGGCTTGGGATGCTCTGGGATTAGTCTGGGCGTGGTTCAGGGAGGGTTAGGTTCATGAGGGGTCGAGTGGTTCACAGCTAGTTGAGTCCTTGAAACGTCCTCATCTTTTATTGCTTTAAAAGTACTAGAATATTTTTTTTTTTAATCTCTCACATTTTCGGTCATTGCATGCACATGCGCATAAAAATAATCTTGCACCATTTTAAAGTAAATCATCCAACTAGTATTTGAAAATTGAAAGGAATAGTCAAACCAGAAATCGTAAAACGTTTTACCAAACCTAAAAAGCAATAATTTGAAAAGTAAAGCCCATACTAAACCTCTCAAAAATCTCTCAAAAAGCATAAGTAAATAATCTTAAAAATCTTTAACATAATTCATAAGTCATAATCGTAAATGCGGAAAAGTAGAAGCGCTGGTCCTCGGGTTGTGTGCACCTTCAGTCCAGTAGTATCACCCGTCAAGTCCTCCCTCAAAACCACCTACATCCATCACACCTAGTGAGTCTAAAGACTCAACACACCATAATCTTTATAACGAGTAATACGTAATACAGTCAACATATAACGGTGAAAAATATTTGTAATTAAAATATCGTTTTCATGAAGATGCATAAACATAAACATTTTCGTAAACATTTTCATGATGCATAAAACTTTAAGCATAAACATTTTCATGACATGCATAAATAAACCTTAATCTTTTTCCTTTTTCCTCAACATGACATAACATTTAAACATGATCATAAACATTTTCCTTTTCATTTTCCTTTTCCTTTGTTGAATTCAGATCGTTAATTGTGACTTTCCTCTCATGACATGACCTCTCGATGGATCCATCAGAAATATAACCACAGTACTGGGCGGCGGGGGACACCAGCAACACTCTCACCGGTCAACTGGGCCCTGACCTAACATGAATCGAATAGAAATACGATCGTCGGGGCTCCCAATGGGCTTTCCCCTCACGACATTCCTATCCTAACCTCAAACCTCATAACCTCTTAACCTCTTGTTCGCAATAATGGAAACACGATCGTCGGGCTCCCACTGGGACCATCACCCTCACGATATCGCCACCATTAACGAACTAGTCACAATCACTTCACATCCTTCAACACTTTTCATTCACATCACTTTATAAAAACGTGCATAACATAACATTTTCATTTTCTTTGAAACCAAGCATGCAACATGTATTTTAAATGTCTTCTTAAATCATGAAAATTCCTTAGACATTTAAAAATCATAATTAAATCATGAGAAATTCATAAACATTTCAAAATCATCATAATATCATAAAAACAGCATTTCGGGCACTGCCATGACCTTTACTAATTTCTCGGTGTAAAAAGACCGTTTTACCCCTGGACTCGACATTTTACGTTTTCGACTTTTTTCTTGATTTCATGACTATAACATGTCCCAAATATTTATTTAAGCCTATATGAATTTTCTCATATTTTTATTTAGCTTAATTCGATGACTTTTAAATTTATCTTTAAATATAACGTTTTAATGCGTTTTAATCCCGAATTAAACCAAACTTTAATATAAAATTCCCAAATTAAAAACTTAGACTTATAATAATTATTTAAGCTTAAACCTAATTTTTCATAATTTTATAAAGCATAAAACTAGACTTTTCAATTAACTCGTTAATTGACGTTTCGTGCGGCGATTAAATTCCGAATAAATCCAAAACTCGATATTTTGATCCCAAATTTTAAACATAGCATTTTTAGGATTTATTCTACCCTTCCAAGTCATTAGCCACACCCGTGGACCCTTAGATCAATTTTTAGCTTTATAAATTTCGTTTTGACACCTTATCGAACGCACCGAGCTATCTCCTAAATTACCCGAGCCACGCCCGAGCCGCCTCGAGCCAAAACCTAGCCAACCCATCTAGGCACCCTACTGTGCAATCCCAGCCCGAAAAACTTGACCCTAACCCGCTCAAAAACTCCCTGGAAGTCGACCCATTATTCTGCTGTCTTGAGCGTGTCTTCCTGGTATTTCTAAAATTCCTAATTGGACTAGGACACCTCCAGCCTTCTAACTACCGACCACCCATGACCTTTACTGTCCCTAGACCAGCCCCAGACCCGAGCCACCCCCAGCCCAAGCCCCTGAACAAAGCAGCAAGGTGCTGTACATGGACAGCACCTGCGCATTCCCTCATGTGCGAGAGTCCCACTTGCATGGGACTCTTTGCAGCAGCCACCAAGAAGCCCTAGCCTCCCTGACCCACTTTGGACCACCCTGAGCCATCCCCTGGACCACTCTAGCCAACGCCTGAATCAACCTAACCAAGCCCCTAACCCCTTGAAAATTACAGAACTCGGCTGCCACCCTGCGCCAACTTCCCTTGCACTCACGGGTTGGAGTCCTAGCTTGCTAGGACTCCTTCCCAGCCCTGGTGTTCGAGTCCTAGCGTGGCTAGGACTCTTAACTCGACTCCTACCTGACCCTAGCTAGCCCTGGCCCAAGCCGAACCAAGCCATGCTAAGCTTTACCAATAAAACGAGCCCCACCTTCACTAACCCAGAAAATTGGTTCCAGTTTGTTCTCTTGTGCGTGCAGCAAGTTTCATGTGTGTCTAAGACTACTTAAACTTGTGTAAGACACCCTTGATCCTTCCCTAATTCATGGCAGCCCCTTTTATGGACAAAAACGTGAGTTGGGACCTTTAAATCATGAGTTTTACACATGGTTAGGCATATATACGAAAATTCCATATAACTTTCCAACTTATCATGCAAACAATATTTAAAACACTAATATGATGTAATGGATGAGCAAAGGAGATTAGGGTGTGCCTTTGCGTTTTAAACGCACGAGAAACCGTTGACGATTGCGAAGAACGGCGACGAACGATCATGGCTTGAATTTACATGATAAAACCAAACTCTCCTTGATGTGATTGTGGGTGCCGTGAGTTTGTAGAGTTGGGAGAGAGTTTTATTTTTCCAAAATTGAGTGGCCGTGTGTCACAAGGGGTTATGGGGAGGGTTTACATATTTTTATACACTAATAATTAAATCCTAAATTAAGGCTTAGGCCTAATAAGCAAAGTTTAGGCCCATTAGTGCTTGTTTAGGATTTAAATATAATATTACCATAACTTTGGTTAAATAAATTTGTGAATTTATTAGCCGGGTTGCCAAAAAGCTCGTATTTTAGTTGAAAAACCAACACCGATAAAATTTACGTTCCGGCGTATAAAATCACCTCAAAACCCCTTATTTTTTCAAAAAAATAAAAAGCATCTCCCAACCTTTAAATAATTAAAATCAACTATTTAATAAAAATCATTTTCTATTTTTCAGTCATCGGTCCCCGTTCCTCGATCGCAACTCGAATAACCTTAAAAATACAAATTTAATGCAATTAAAACAATTAATTAAAATACAAAAGAATTTAATAATTGCATGCATGTGGTTTGCGTGGACCTTAAAATTTTCGGGGCGTTACAATCTCCCCCCCTTAAATTGAATTTCGTCCTCAAAATTCGCTTATCCTTAATAACCCAAAGCTTTAGACTTAGTTCTAGTATCCCAAAAATCCACGCTTTCCGCTGCGCTTACTCTGATAAAACTTAAACTCTAGAATGTCCTTACGTCTCTTTATCCCAATTAACTTTTCCTTCTTAAATCCTTATTTTCAAATCGCACTTAAAAGGACCCAAATACTTAGTGCTATTACCATTATAACCTCGAATTTCAATTTTTCTTACGATTCCCAATATTAAAATATTAATAACCATACATATCATATATTACTTTTCTTAATTTATACCCAAAATGTTCATCAACTTATCAAATTTAAATCTTAAAATCCCAAACGCATTCGCTAACGCTTAAATTTTTCAAGCCTAATATCGATTCATCCTTAAAAATCCTTGATTCAAATTCCTTATAACATTATAACCCAAGATATCCCTATGTTCCAAATATTCTTAAAAGTCTAAATCATCAAAATTCTTACCATATAACCCATTCAATTCGCACTTATTGCTAAACAAATCCCCAAATTCCTTAATATTCGCAAAATAAATTCTTAATTTCCTCGAAATTATCTTAATTGGTCCTTACTTACAAAAATCTTACAGTTAACCCATAAATTCTCGGTATTCTTAATTTTCTTCTACTGTTTTCCCATGACATAATTTCAATAAACTTAAACTTATTTACCCAAAGATAAATTTCTATAACCAATCTTACTTTTCATCAACTTAAAATCCCAATTTATCTTTCTTTTTTTTTTATTCCCAAAGTCGTTGTAAATCCCCGAATCATTATTCCTTACGTCTAATTCTAAAAAATTAATTCGTCTAGTAACCATGAATCATAATATTTTCTTAGAAAATCTACATATCCCAAAAACATTCATAAAATTCTCGATTAACTTATAGCCCAAAAAGTAGAACGTCAATACTAAAACCCAAAAAGATCAACATAATCCAATTCCACCACAAACCAACATGCTTAAAATAAAATAAAATAATTTTTCATTTCAGATCGTATCACATATAAAAATTAAAGCATATAAATCATATATCCTCATAATGCTATTAAACATGGGACGTAAACATGTAGTTCATTTAATCATGCAGGTAACAACATATAAATCATATAAAGCATGTAAACTTACAAGTTGAGGCTTGACGACTGATCTTCCCGGCACTGATGGTGGCACAACCCTTTACAGGAACCACTGCTCTGATACCAACTGAAACGTCCTCATCTTTTATTGCTTTAAAAGTACTAGAATTTTTTTTTTTTTTAATCTCTCACATTTTCGGTCATTGCATGCACATGCAATAAAAATAATCTTGCACCATTTTAAAGTAAATCATCCAACTAGTATTTGAAAATTGAAAGGAATAGTCAAACCAGAAATCGTAAAACGTTTTACCAAACCTAAAAAGCAATAATTTGAAAAGTAAAGCCCATACTAAACCTCTCAAAAATCTCTCAAAAAGCTTAAGTAAATAATCTTAAAAATCTTTAACATAATTCATAAGTCATAATCGTAAATGCGGAAAAGTAGAAGCGCTGGTCCTCGGGTTGTGTGCACCTTCAGTCCAGTAGTATCACCCGTCAAGTCCTCCCTCAGAACCACCTACATCCATCACACCTAGTGAGTCTAAAGACTCAACACACCATAATCTTTATAACGAGTAATACGTAATACAGTCAACATATAACGGTGAAAAATATTTGTAATTAAAATATCGTTTTCATGAAGATGCATAAACATAAACATTTTCGTAAACATTTTCATGATGCATAAAACTTTAAGCATAAACATTTTCATGACATGCATAAATAAACCTTAATCTTTTTTCTTTTTCCTCAACATGACATAACATTTAAACATCATCATAAACATTTTCCTTTTCCTTTTCCTTTTCCTTTGTTGAATTCAGATCGTTAATTGTGACTTTCCTCTCATGACATGACCTCTCGTTGGATCCATCAGAAATATAACCACAGTACTGGGCGGCGGGGGACACCAGCAACACTCTCACCGGTCAACTGGGCCCTGACCTAACATGAATCGAATAGAAATACGATCGTCGGGGCTCCCAATGGGCTTTCCCCTCACGACATTCCTATCCTAACCTCAAACCTCATAACCTCTTAACCTCTTGTTCGCAATAATGGAAACACGATCGTCGGGCTCCCACTGGGACCATCACCCTCACGATATCGCCACCATTAACGAACTAGTCACAATCACTTCACATCCTTCAACACTTTTCATTCACATCACTTTATAAAAACGTGCATAACATAACATTTTCATTTTCTTTGAAACCAAGCATGCAACATGTATTTTAAATGTCTTCTTAAATCATGAAAATTCCTTAGACATTTAAAAATCATAATTAAATCATGAGAAATTCATAAACATTTCAAAATCATCATAATATCATAAAAACAGCATTTCGGGCACTGCCATGACCTTTACTAATTTCCCGGTGTAAAAAGACCGTTTTACCCCTGGACTCGACATTTTACGTTTTCGACTTTTTTCTTGATTTCATGACTATAACATGTCCCAAATATTTATTTAAGCCTACATGAATTTTCTTATATTTTTATTTAGCTTAATTCGATGACTTTTAAATTTATCTTTAAATATAACGTTTTAATGCGTTTTAATCCCGAATTAAACCAAACTTTAATATAAAATTCCCAAATTAAAAACTTAGACTTATAATAATTATTTAAGCTTAAACCTAATTTTTCATAATTTTATAAAGCTTAAAACTAGACTTTTCAATTAACTCGTTAATTGACGTTTCGTGCGGCGATTAAATTCCGAATAAATCCAAAACTCGATATTTTGATCCCAAATTTTAAACATAGCATTTTTAGGATTTATTCTACCCTTCCAAGTCATTAGCCACACCCGTGGACCCTTAGATCAATTTTTAGCTTTATAAATTTCGTTTTGACACCTTATCGAACGCACCGAGCTATCTCCTAAATTACCCGAGCCACGCCCGAGCCGCCTCGAGCCAAAACCTAGCCAACCCATCTAGGCACCCTACTGTGCAATCCCAGCCCGAAAAACTTGACCCTAACCCGCTCAAAAACTCCCTGGAAGTCGACCCATTATTCTGCTGTCTTGAGCGTGTCTTCCTAGTATTTCTAAAATTCCTAATTGGACTAGGACACCTCCAGCCTTCTAACTACCGACCACCCATGACCTTTACTGTCCCTAGACCAGCCCCAGACCCGAGCCACCCCCAGCCCAAGCCCCTGAATAAAGCAGCAAGGTGCTGTACATGGACAACACCTGCGCATTCCCTCATGTGCGAGAGTCCCACTTGCATGGGACTCTTTGCAGCAGCCACCAAGAAGCCCTAGCCTCCCTGACCCACTTTGGACCACCCTGAGCCATCCCCTGGACCACTCTAGCCAATGCCTGAATCAACCTAACCAAGCCCCTAACCCCTTGAAAATTACAGAACTCGGCTGCCACCCTGCGCCAACTTCCCTTGCACTCACGGGTTGGAGTCCTAGCTTGCTAGGACTCCTTCCCAGCCCTGGTGTTCGAGTCCTAGCGTGGGTAGGACTCTTAACTCGACTCCTACCTGACCCTAGCTAGCCCTGGCCCAAGCCGAACCAAGCCATGCTAAGCTTTACCAATAAAACGAGCCCCACCTTCACTAAACCAGAAAATTGGTTCCAGTTTGTTCTCTTGTGCGTGCAGCAAGTTTCATGTGTGTCTAAGACTACTTAAACTTGTGTAAGACACCCTTGATCCTTCCCTAATTCATGGCAGCCCCTTTTATGGACAAAAACGTGAGTTGGGACCTTTAAATCATGAGTTTTACACATGGTTAGGCATATATACGAAAATTCCATATAACTTTCCAACTTATCATGCAAACAATATTTAAAACACTAATATGATGTAATGGATGAGCAAAGGAGATTAGGGTGTGCCTTTGCGTTTTAAACGCACGAGAAACCGTTGACGATTGCAAAGAACGGCGACGAACGATCATGGCTTGAATTTACATGATAAAACCAAACTCTCGTTGATGTGATTGTGGGTGCCGTGAGTTTGTAGAGTTGGGAGAGAGTTTTCTTTTTCCAAAATTGAGTGGCCGTGTGTCACAAGGGGTTATGGGGAGGGTTTACATATTTTTATACACTAATAATTAAATCCTAAATTAAGGCTTAGGCCTAATAAGCAAAGTTTAGGCCCATTAGTGCTTGTTTAGGATTTAAATATAATATTACCATAACTTTGGTTAAATAAATTTGTGAATTTATTAGCCGGGTTGCCAAAAAGCTCGTATTTTAGTTGAAATGAATCGTAATTCGATGTTGAAACTCATTTGTAAACACTGCATATTCTAAATTCGTTCTTAGTCGATTCAGCCGCCTAAAACAGGGATAAAGGCCGCTTGAGCTCGAGACTAGCATCTGTGATGTTGTGTACTGCGTTTCTTGGTAAGGGCATGGAGATGTCCAAACATGCAGATGGGTAGTCATATGATGATTATACCGAACAACCCTCCCTCGGACTTTCCAAGTGGTTATCATTCATCGAGAGGATAAGTCCGTGGTTATGATTGTACACCATTAGTCCTTACGACCCGGGACAACACTGAGGCTCTATATGCTAGGGCTGTGCTTTGACTCGTTTACCGGCTCCAGGAGAGTCATCAGGTGGCGAGGTTGGGTACAGTTGCGACACATATAGGAGCCAGTGCATTGTAGTCGGGGATTCACCGCTCACCTACGGGTGTGGATATCCTATGTGATCTAATGTAATAATAGTGTATGGAATCTCTGGCCAGAGTATGAGATGTACTCTCCAATAGTACACGCGATGCCGCTATTATAGTTATCACATAGTTATCGAATTAATATGCAACCCTCGATGAACCAATGGTTGCAAATTCGATCGGAATATATGAGATGAAGGGACCGTACTGTACGTTAATCATAATCGACTGGTTCTTGCAGGCACTATCAGTGATACCTAGGGGGATCATGGGGCGATGCTACTAGACGCTCCTACCATGATCCGATGGGTACAATCAGAAATGATGTAGTATCCCGATGCCTAATTTGAGTTAATTATTGGATTAATTATATTTCGTTGGGATCGGAAGGACCGAACCGGGTTCGGATCGTCTGAAGAGGGTTCGGATCGTCCGATCAGGGTTCGGATCGTCCGAAGACAGGTGGCTGGACACGTGGAAGACATGCAAGGTTCGGATCGTCCGATCAGGGTTCGGATCGTCCGAAGACAGGTGTCTGGACACGTGGAAGACATGCAAGGTTCGGATCGTCCGATCAGAGTTCGGATCGTCCGAAGTGTGCCGGATCGGATCTTCCGAAGTGGATCGGATCTTCCGATCGTTGTCTATAAATAGAGGCGCGAGGTTTCACTTTTTACTCGCCAATTCCGAGTGTTCCAGAGCGTTTTAGTCGTTTCTGATGGGTTTCTAGTCTTTTCCCAAGGTTTAGGCACTAGCGGGGAGCTACTAGTCTTGTAGCGGAGCTGTGCTCTAGTTGGGAGCTAGCGGCATCAGTGGGCTGACTACGGACGCAGGCTTGATTCTAGGGCTGATTGCTAGGATCTACTGATTTGAGGTACGAAAGTACTATCCGAGATAGCAGGATTGAGTATGCTTTACTATGTGTTGCATGTTTATATGTTGCATTATTATCTGTCATATGATGCATGGTTTATTATGCGGCATTTGCATAATCATGTTGAGCCTGATTATCTTTGAGATAGCCTGTTGAGAGGGTGCTCAGCCCTCGTTTGTTGTGGATGGTTGGACCCCGTTGGCCGACAGTGGTCAGGTCACCGGTATATCCACAGGTTTATTTTGGTATGGGAGCCACCTCCTGGTGCGACGGCGCAGAGTGCTACATACCTTGACGTCATTTACCTGAGCAGTATTTCGTTATACCCAGATCCTGGTATCCAGTACATTTTGCATACATGCATGTCATAGTCTTGTATACTCATGCTTTCGGTGCTGAGCGTTTTATGCTCACGTCCTCGGTTTATCTCTGTTTTGGACACCCTATTCGATGGGGCAGGTCTCAGGTTGGACGGTCCAGGAGGGAGTGGACAGGGAGCTGGCAGAGGTTGACTTGTAGTTGTCGGTATTTGTTCTTGAATTTAGTTCGATCTGGTTGTTTAAGTATTTTTGTACTTACAGATTCGATTGGGTTGTATTGCTGTTTTTCCGCTGTTTACCTGATTCAGTTTAAATGTTAAATTTTGCATGCTTAAGTTCTGATTAGTAGGTGATTCTGGAACGGGTCACTACAAATGAGTTCTGACATTCTTGATCAAGGTGTTGATGAATAGAATGGGGCTAACTACGGTAAGCCCGAATAAGAATAAATGTCATTCTGAATCACAAGGAGTTGTGAACCCACGGCTAGCTGTATCCCTGAACCATTGAGGGTCACACAAGTACTGGATTGTTTGTTCCCGTTGAGAGAATAAATTCAAAAGTTGAATTTATATTATATAGTAAATTCAAGGAGTTGAATTTATGATAATTAAATTTTGAGAGAATAAATTCAAGGAGTTGAATTTATAAAATTTGAGAATTTAATTTATTAAACTCAAATGTTGGGTTTATTAAATATTAAAATTTGGAGGTGATAATAATTCAAAGAGTTGAATTTATAATTTAAATAATAAATTCAAATGTTGAATTTATACTGTATTTAATTTATTAAGCTCAAAAGTTGAGTTGATTAATTAATAAATTAAATATGGTGGGTATTATGTTTAATGGTCTTGTAGGAGTACAAGTCCAACATAATAAATAATTAAAGTTTTAATGGACTTTGATTAAATTAATTAAACTAGTTGGACTAGCTCAATTAATTAAATCAAGCCCATTAATGTTAATTATGTAATTAGGGTTTAATTAATTATAAATAATACATATAAAGACAAAAACCCTAGCCCACCACTATGAAACATTCGAGAGACCCACCTCCAAAGAAAAAAATCGGCCACTTGGTTTTGGGAAAGAAAAATATTGTGCCGTCTCTCTCAATTATTTTCTCTCCTACGTAAATATCTTCCAATATTTCTAGTGCAATTTGGAAGAGGAACAAATCATCTAGTCGTGGACCTGATTAGAAGAAAGGAGTCCTTGAAGAAAGTTCGTAGGGAATTCATCAAGAGCTAGATCCGCCTATACAGGATTAGTTGGAGCCAAGTGATTCAATTCACTAAAGGTATAATTCAACACCCTATGAATGTTTTGTTATAATCATACGAGCGCCCAAAGCAAATCATATTTTGATTGTCAAAATAAAATAAAATTTTAAAAATTCCGCTACGTTTGGGCGCGTAGAAAAACCGGATCCAACAGTGGTATTAGAGCCAGGTTTTCTGAATCGTATGATTTTCAATTATATTGAATAATATATTTCTAACCACACAAGAAAATTTTTCAGAAAATTATGGCACCATGAAAATTTATTTTTCCAGATTTTCGGAAAAAAAAAAAAAAATCGTTTCTGCCCGGATTTGTTCCGGGCAGCCCGTGCGCGCAGGGCCGCGCACGGGGGCGCGCAGCGTCCGCGAGCGCTGTGCGGAGCGTCCGCACAGCGCTCGGCGGCCGCACTGGTGCGCGCTGTGCGGAGCGTCCGCACAGCGCTCGGCGGCTGCGCTTGCGCGCTGTGCGGAACGTCCGCACAGCGCGCGGCGGCTGCGCTAGCGCGGCGTGCGGAACGTCCGCACGCGCCGCGCGCACCTGTGCGCCCAGCGCGCACAGGGGCTGCCGCCACAACCCGAAACGTTCGGGCAGCGGGCGGACAGCGAGGGCGGCTGCCCGGGATCGTCTCGGGAAGCGTGCTGAATGTTGGGCCTGAATTGTTTGGGCCTAGGGTGCAATTTTCTGAATTTTAAAATTTTTGGATAAAATTGTTATTTTTGAAAATTGGTTCAATTTTTATTTTGAAAAATTGATTTTTAGAAAATTAATAATTTTCTTGTGAAATAAATAATTAGAATATGATTTTAATTATTTATGGTAAAATGAGTTTTACAAGAAATCAATTATTATTGATTTAATTGGAAATTAAATAAAGGAGTTTATTTAATTTATTAAATCTTTAATAATTGTGGTGGTTAGTGATAAATTATTAGATATATGACTTATCAATTAATTAAATTGTTTAATTAAATTGATGTTAATATTTGATATTAAATGCATGGAGGATGATCGAGAGCCTTGACCAATGTGTTAGGTGTATGTTAGGATATTTTACTGTTTTATTCATTTTTATAATATTTGATATTATTAAAGTGGGCCTGGTTTATGGCCCGTTCCCACCCCCATGAGATGTATCCTTTATGTGCCATGGCTATCCAAATGTAATTATTAGAAATAGTGGGAGATCAAGACTGGAAGATGGTGGGCCCGATGATCAAGACGAAGACATGTAAAATATTGGAAGCTCTTGTAATAGTTGCATTTGCATCCCTGCATTCACCTAGGTTGGACCTGGATCCATGTATGGCTCACATGGATCTAATAGTGTTGGCGATCGATCATCCTTATTTATTGTTGAATATCATATTATGATATATGTGATATATAGTAGTATCCATGTATGTATATTATTAGATAATATAGTTGCATGAATCCGGCAAACATACAAACTCGTGGCACGCGATTTTCAAATTAAAATGATGAGACAATTTTTTAAATTAAAATCCCACATTTTGAATATGATTCAAAATTTATATCAAACCGGAAAAGTAAAAAATTAAAAGAGTTTAATTTTTCCTTGCCTTCCATCAACCGTGGTTGCATGTTGATCGCTACCCGCGGACAGTGTCTGGCTCATATTATTGGGGAGGCCTGTACGCCGGAAAGCTGTGACTTCCAGCGGACATATGATGTGAATTGAGTGGAACTCCCATGACTTCGGCTCATATTATTGGGGGAACTCATGGCGACCGTCTACTACAATTCAACATTGATGGGTTGGTTTGACACGCGAAAATAAACGGCGTCATATTATTGGGTCCTTATTAAACGTGAGGCAAAACACGCGGAGGTTGCATAGGGATGCAATTGGACTCTACCTTTTAGAAATTATAATTGGCTGATATTATTCGGGATTATAATTGTCTAATTGGACTCTACGTGCCTACTAAGGAAATACGATTTCCCTTTTTCATCAGAGGGTGGTGGAAATGTCAAAATAGTAGGAGGGAGATTTATAAAATGAAATCCATATTTTATATCTTAAAATTATTTTAAAATAATCAGCAACTATTATTCTGTTTCCGTATCAGTATATTTTCGATTTCGTCACGTAATAAATTTTTATTATTAACAAGCTAATCGAATCTAATTTTCAAGACTGGTTGGGAAAATTGTTCTGAATTCGGAGAAAATGACATACACGCTAATGTCAGTCTTGTTGAACTGACAAAGCATGCAAGATGGTATGACCATAGTGTGCAAGCTAAAGTGTGATGTGCTCGCTTCTATGTCAAATGAACTGTATGCACAGTTTGAGGATATGTTGAATGTTGCTGACATTCGAATAAACATGCAAGAGTTGCATGGTACATGAAACTCGTACAGTGATGCACACCAATTTCAAGGAGCTCATGACTACACATATGCAAGATGGGGCTTTGGCCCATGAGCATAGTGTACGTATGACTGGGCTTATTGAGAATGTGGTGGGCCTGGAATATGTGATTCCTAACGAGTTACTAGGAAACATGAATATGTTATCTTTCTCTTCCTCATTTGACGGGGTTATGGTGAACTTCAAGTTTAATAAGATATTTGATAGCCTTGAAGAGCTAGTCAATATGCTTATGACTTATGAGATCACCATAAAATAAGAAAAATTGTTGTTTTTATGGGCCTCTCGTCAGACGAAAATGGCCCACAAGATAAGGGAAAGAAATGTTCTGCCCCTCACAAGAAAAACAATCCCAATAAGAAGCAAACTCTGAAAGACACTTAAAAGGCCTACAAAGCCCGATAAGTTAGAACATATTTATTTCACTGCAAGAAGTCTGCACATAAGAAATTATATGCGCCAGAAATGTTCTGGAAATGATAAGTGAATGTCGAAGTAAACATTATTTCAACAACAAACAAAAGAAAGTTAGATGATCCAAATCCTACACAAATATGGCACGCTAGACTAGATCATATTTCCCAAAGAAGGATGCACAAGCTAATGGGAGAAAGAATGTTTGACTTGTCAGACATAAATTCTCTACCTACTTGTAAGTCCTGTCCAAAAGGAAAATTGACCAAGATTCCATTCGATGGAAGCATGGAACGTGCGCATGGTCTACTGGATTTGATCCAAACAGACGTTTGTGGCCCGCTAAGTGTTAGCACAAAATATGGGCAATCCTACTTCGTTATCCTTACTGATGACCATTCGAGGTATGGATATGTTTATGAAACACAAATCTGAAACATTTGAATGGTTCAAAGAATTCAGATCTGAAGTAGAAAAATCAGCTAGAAAGAAGTATTAAGGCATTTCGATCTGATCGAAGTGAAGAATACTTGAGTGCTGAATTTTTGGGTTATCTAAAAGAGAATGTGATTCTCACAGTGGACTCCACCAGCAACACCACAATTTAATGGTGTTTCTGAACGTCGTAAGCGAACCTTGTTGGACATGGTTCGATCCATGATGGGATTCACTGAATTGCCTACATCGTTTTGGGGCTTTGCGCTTGAAACTGCGGCAATGTTGTTGAATAATGTCCATACTAAAGCAGTGGATAAAACACCATATGAGATATGGATGGGAAAAAACTCCCAAATATTCTTACATGAGAATATGGGGATGTTCTGCTTACGTGAAGCAGACAGTGGGAGACAAATTGGATAGTAGATCCACTTTGTGCTACTTTGTAGGATATCCAAAGAATTCTGTTGGATATTATTTCTATCATCCCAATGAAACAAAAGTGTTTGTTTCAAGAAATGCCACCTTTTTGGAAAGGGAATTTCTATTAGATAGAAAAGGCAAGATGATAGAACTTGAAGAAATTCAAGATACTCCCTCAACTTTAGAAGTTGAACCTAATCCCCAAGAACCAGTAGTTGAAGTACAAGCTTCTAGAAGGTCTGATAGCGTTATTAGACCACCTGCAAGATATATGCTTCTTCATGAACAAGGCTATGATGAGTCTTGTGTTGGATGTGATCCAATGAATTTCAAAGAAGCAATATCTGATACTGATTCAACCAAATGGCTTGAAGCCATGCAGTCAGAAATGGACTTTATATATTCAAACCGAGTCTGGACATTGGTGGATCAACCTGAGGGAATCATTCCTATAGGGTGCAAATGGATCTACAAAAGAAAGCTTGGGGCGAATGGGAAGGTAGTGACCTTCAAAGCAAGGCTGGTTGCAAAATATTATACTCAAAGGCAAGGAGTTGACTGTGAGAAAATTTTTCACCAGTTGCTATGTTTAAGTCCATTAGATTACTACTAGCCATAGCATCATGGTATGACTATGAGATATGGCAAATGGATGTAAAGACTGCATTCCTCAATGGAGACATCAAAAAGGAAATTTATATGTCTCAACCTGAGGGATACACATCAGTAGGAAGTGAGCATAAGGTATGCAAACTTCAGAGATCAATATATGGTCTCAAGCAGGAGTCAAGGAGTTGGAACCTCAGATTTGATAGCACTATCAAAGGGCTTGATTTTGCTAAGAATCCTGAGGAACCGTGTGTGTACAAGAAAGTTAGTGGGAGTGTAGTGACATTCCTAGTACTTTATGTTGATGACATCCTGCTCATTGGGAATGATGTAGGATTACTGCAATCAACTAAAGTATGGTTAGCAAGTAAATTCTCCATGAAAGACATGGGTGAAACATCCTACGTATTGTGAATACAAATCTATAGAGATAGATCAAAGAGGATGCTCGGACTCACCCAAGCCACCTATATCGATACCATTATTAAACGATTCTCTATGGAAGAGTCCAAGAGAAGATACTTACCAATGTGTCATGGTATTACTCTATCTAAAGCTATGTGTCCCAAAACTGATGAAGAGATAGAGATGATGACATGTATTCCATATGCGTCAGCCATTGGTAGTATCATGTATGGTGTGATATAGACACGTCCTGATGTTGTTTGCGCTCTGAGTGTTACAAGCAGATATCAGGCGAACCCTAGTCCAATGCATTGGAAGGCCGCGAAAGATATTCTTAAGTACTTGAGAAGGACTAAGAATTTGTTCATGGTTTATGGGGTGGAGAATTGAAATTGGAAGGCTACACGGATTCTAGCTTCCAATGTAGTATCCCGATGCCTAATTTGAGTTAATTATTGGATTAATTATATTTCGGTGGGATCGGAAGGACCGAACCGGGTTCGGATCGTCCGAATAGGATTCGGATCGTCCGAAGAGGGTTCGGATCGTCCGAAGACAGGTGGCTGGACACGTGGAAGACATGCAGAGTTCGGATCGTCCGATCAGGGTTCGGATCGTCCGAAGACAGGTGTCTGGACACGTGGAAGACATGCAGGGTTCGGATCGTCCGATAAGGGTTCGGAAGGTCCGAAGGGTACAGGGTTCGGATCGTTCGAAGAGGATCGGATCGTCCGATCGTTGTCTATAAATAGAGGCGCGAGGCTTCACTTTTTACTCGCCAATTCCGAGTGTTCCAGAGCGTTTTAGTCGTTTCTGATGGGTTTCTAGCCTTTTCCCGAGGTTTAGGCACTAGCGGGGAGCTACTGGTTTTGTAGCGGAGCTGTGCTCTAGTTGGGAGCTAGCGGCATCAGTGGGCTGACTACGGACGCAGGCTTGATTCTAGGGCTGATTTCTAGGATCTACTGGTTTGAGGTACGAAAGTACTATCCGAGATAGCAGGATTGAGTATGCTTTACTATGTGTTGCATGTTTATATGTTGCATTATTATCTGTCATATGATGCATGGTTTATTATGCGGCATTTGCATAATCATGTTGAGCCTGATTATCTTTGAGATAGCCTGTTGAGAGGGTGCTCAGCCCTCGTTTGTTGTGGATGGTTGGACCCCGTTGGCCGACGGTGGTCAGGTCACCGGTATATCCACAGGTTTATTTTGGTATGGGAGCCACCTCCTGGTGCGACGGCGCAGAGTGCTACATACCTTGACGTCATTTACCTGAGCAGTATTTCGATATACCCAGATCCTGGTATCCAGTACATTTTGCATACATGCATGTCATAGTCTTGTATACTCATGCTTTCGGTGCTGAGCGTTTTATGCTCACGTCCTCGGTTTATCTCTGTTTTGGACACCCTATTCGATGGGGCAGGTCTCAGGTTGGACGGTCCAGGAGGGAGTGGACAGGGAGCTGGCAGAGGTTGACTTGTAGTTATTGGTATTTGTTCTTGGAATTTAGTTCGATCTGGTTGTTTAAGTATTTTGTACTTACAGATTCGATTGGGTTGTATTACTGTTTTTCCGCTGTTTTACCTGATTCAGTTTTAATGTTAATTTTGCATGCTTAAGTTCTGATTAGTAGGTGATTCTGGAACGGGTCACTACATTTATGGTATCAGAGCATGCATTAAGATTTTGGGATTTAGAACTGTTCTTTTGGGTTTAATCTCTGGTAACTTTTGTAGCTAAAAGATGTCTGGTTTGGACGACGATGCTAGTAGTCATGGCAGCGTTGGACGCTGGGGAGACCACGACGATCGGGAGCGTCGTCGAGAGCATCGAGAACGTCGTCAACACCGTCGTGATGAGCCTCGGAGTTTTAGTATGCATCGGTTCTTGCAGATGGGGCCGAAACCTCTTTCGGGCGGTAAGACTCCGGATATTGCGGAGAACTGGCTTGAGAGGATGGAGAGCTGCTTCAAGACTTTTCAGTGCTCGGCGGAGCAGCAGATTGATACCCTTGATTTCTTGCTGGAGGGTGGTGCGCGCAAGTGGTGGAGGTCTACCTCTGCACCGATAGTTCAGCGACAGGGTCGAGTTCTTTGGGCCGATTTCCGAGCCGCTTTCATGTTGCTTTACTTTCCGCCAGCTCTTCTGCAGACCAAGGCGATTGAGTTGATCAATCTGAAGCAGGGAAGTTTGTCTGTTGATGAGTATCAGCAGAAGTTCTTTGAGTTGCTTCCGTATGTTCCGCATGTCAGTGACAATGCTAGTGCCAAGTATAACCATTTTCTTCAGGGCCTCAATCAGGAGATTTATGATCGGGTTGTTGTCTGCGATGATCCGACATCGTATGAGGGCCTTGTGAATCGTTGTCGTCAGGCTGAGGGCAGTTTGCTGAGAGGTCGAGCCATGCAGTCTGCTCGTCCTACTAGTTCTTTGGGTCCCCGCGCCCAAGCATTCAAGAAAGCTGGATCTACTTCTTCTTCCTCTGGATCTGGAGGAGTTCACCATTTTGGGAAAAAGAAGGGCCCGTGTCAGTATTGCGGGAAGGATCATCCGACGGAACGTTGTCGCAAGGTTGCGGGTGCTTGTTACAAGTGCGGTGAGTTGGGCCACATGAAGAGAGATTGTCCACAGACGGGCGGAGGATCAGGATCTGGTTCTCAGGCTTCAGTTCATCAGAGGCCACAGCAGGGACAGTCTACTCAGGGTTCTAACCTCCGACCGCGTACTCAAGGGCAGGTCTTTGCTCTTAACCAGGATCAGGCTGCTGAGGAGAACGAGAGAGTTATCGCAGGTTTATTTTTATTATGTGGATTACCTGCTTACGTTCTCATTGATACTGGTGCATCTCATTCATTCATATCTGCGAGATTTGCTAAGCGTCATGCATTACCCTTCACTTCTTTGGGCGTTGTGGTATCTGTTTCCACACCGATGGGTCATTCGGTGTTAGCTAAACGTCTAGTTTTGGGTTGTCCTCTAGAGTTTGAGGGTAATGTTTTAACTGCTAATTTGATGATTCTTGCGATGGAGGATTTTGATTGCATTCTGGGAATAGATGTGCTGATTGTGTTTAGAGCTACTGTGGACTGTTATCAGAAGTTTGTGCAGTTTCGTCCAGTTGAGGGCGACAGTTGGTTTTTCTATGGAGAGGGAGCGCGACCCCTGATGCCCGTGGTTTCTGCTCTGAAAGCCTGTCGTGCTTTAGAGTCGGGCGGGGAAGGCTACCTTATCTATGCTATTGATTCGTCCGCAGTTAGTGTCGGTATCAGTGACATTCCAGTGGTTTGCGATTTTCCGGATGTTTTTCCCGAGGAGATTCCTGGTTTTCCTCCCATTCGGGAAGTGGATTTCGGCATTGATTTAGTGCCAGGCACGGCACCAATCTCTAGAGCTCCTTATCGTTTAGCTCCATCGGAGATGCAAGAATTGAAACAGCAGTTGCAGGATCTTCTTGACAAGGGGTGTATTCGACCCAGTGTGTCCCCGTGGGGAGCACCAGTTCTTTTTGTCAAAAAGAAGGATGGTTCTATGCGGCTCTGCATAGATTATCGGCAGTTGAATCGTGCTACGATAAAGAATAAGTATCCGTTGCCACGGATTGATGATTTATTTGATCAACTACAAGGTACCTCTGTGTATTCCAAGATTGATTTAAGGTCTGGTTATCATCAGCTTCGAGTTCATCAGGGAGATATATCGAAGACTGCATTCAGGACCCGGTATGGGCATTATGAGTTTCTGGTTATGCCTTTTGGGGTGACGAATGCACCAGCAGTTTTTATGGATCTGATGAATCGGGTTTTTCGGGAATTCTTGGATAAGTTTGTTGTGGTGTTTATAGATGATATCTTAATCTATTCGCATGATCAGCAAGAACACGCACAACACTTAAGGATTATTTTACAGACACTTCGCGAGAATCAGCTTTATGCGAAGTTGAGTAAATGTGAGTTTTGGATTGACAGGGTTGTATTCCTTGGTCATGTCATTTCTAGCAAGGGAGTTTCAGTTGACCCAAGCAAGGTGGAAGCGGTATTGAACTGGTCGCGTCCGACGACAGTAGCCGAGATCCGCAGTTTTCTGGGATTGGCTGGGTATTATCGCCGTTTCATTGTCAACTTCTCTCAGGTTGCTAAGTCACTCACTCAGCTCACTCGGAAAGATGTTTCATTTGAGTGGATATCAGAGTGCGAAGAGAGTTTCTTGGAACTTCGCAGACGTTTGACATCTGCGCCTATTTTGGCTTTACCGTCTGGATCTGGTGGTTTCAGTGTTTACACCGATGCATCTTTACAGGGACTAGGGTGTGTTCTGATGCAGAATGAGCATGTGATTGCTTATGCGTCGAGACAGTTAAAGCCTCATGAAGAAAACTATCCTGTTCATGATCTGGAATTAGCAGCGATCGTTTTTGCTTTGAAAATCTGGCGCCATTATCTGTATGGTGAGCGATTTGAGATCTTCACTGATCATAAGAGTTTGAAGTATCTGTTCACTCAGGCTGAGTTGAACATGCGTCAGCGTCGTTGGATGGATCTACTCAAGGATTACGATTGTGAGATCAAGTATCATCCAGGATCTGCGAATCTCACGGCCGATGCTCTTAGTCGCAAGGTGAGATTGTCTGCTCTTCAGACTTGTGCTGTATCTGGAATTATTCAGGATTTCTGTTCGATGGGATTCAATTGTAAGCATCGGAAGGGAACAGAGAGTATCCGTATAGCTACTATTTTGTCCGAGCCAGTTTTGTATTCTCGGATTAGAAATGCTCAGATGTCTGATTCTAAGGTTCAGAAATTAGCTCGGTTGGCTGATGGAGATAATACTTCTGGATTCCACTATCAGTCCGAGGGTCTTTTGTGCTTATCTGGTCGTGTTGTTGTACCGGAAGATGACACTTTGAGGGAGGAGATTTTGTCCCAGGCTCATCGTAGCAAGTTGAGTGTTCATCCAGGGAGCAACAAGATGTATAAGGATTTGAGGACTCGATTTTGGTGGAAAGGTATGAAACGTAATGTTTATCAGTATGTCTCCAAGTGCCTAGTCTGTCAGCAGGTGAAGGCTGAGTATCGACGACCTGGAGGTTTGTTGCAGAATCTTCCTATTCCGGAGTGGAAGTGGGAGCATATCACGATGGACTTCGTGACTCACTTGCCTATGTCTGTGGGGAATAGAGATGCTATCTGGGTGGTAGTGGATCGGCTTACTAAGTCTGCCCATTTTCTTCCATATAACAGAGATTTCACTTTCGATCGGATGGCACGGTTGTACATTCAGGAGATTGTACGGTTTCATGGTGTGCCTGTGAGTATCGTTAGTGACAGAGATCCTCGATTTACATCTAGATTTTGGGGAAGCTTTCAGCAAGCTTTGGGCACTACCTTGAGTTTGAGTACTGCATATCACCCAGAGACTGACGGTCAGTCAGAGAGGACTATTCGTACTCTTGAGGATATGTTGAGATCTTGTGTGATGGATTTCGGGCCAGCTTGGCAGGATCATCTGCCACTGATAGAGTTTGCATACAACAACAGTTTTCATAGGATTATTGGTATGTCTCCGTTTGAAGCATTGTATGGTCGACGTTGTCGTACTCCTCTGTTCTGGGAAGAAGTCGGAGAACGACAGGTAGAGGGTCCAGAATTGATTCAGCAGGCCATGGACAAAGTTCTTGTGATCAAATAGCGGATTAAGACTGCTCAGGATCGACAAGCGAGTTATGCGAACTCCAAGCGCAGACCTCTTCATTTTGATGCAGGCGAGAAAGTGTTTCTCAAGGTATCACCTTTTCGGAGGATTCTGAGATTTGGACTCAAGGGTAAGCTATCTCCGAGATTCATTGGTCCTTTTGAGATCTTAGAATGTGTGGGAGACTTGGCCTACAGATTAGCTTTGCCACCGTATCTGTCTAGTGTTCACAATGTGTTTCATGTGTCCTTGTTGAGACGATACGTAGCGGATGAGTCTCATGTTTTGCATCCAACAGAAGTTCAGCTGAATCCGGATTTGTCTTTTGTAGAAAGACCGGTTTCGATCTTAGACCGGAAGGATAAGGTACTGCGGAATAAGACTATTCCTCTTGTCTTAGTGCAGTGGCAGCACCGAGGTACCGAAGAAGCTACTTGGGAACTAGAGAGTCGCTTGCGGTCAGAGCATCCAGAGATGTTCTAGTTGTAGTATTTTCAGTTATGATTGTAATTTCAGTTGTGCTTTCAGTTGTAATTCATTATTAAGTTGAATGTATTGTTGTTCAGAATTGTCATTCTTCAGACTCGATTTCGCGGACGAAATCCTTTTTAGAGGGGGAGAATGTAGTATCCCGATGCCTAATTTGAGTTAATTATTGGATTAATTATATTTCGGTGGGATCGGATGGACCGAACCGGGTTCGGATCGTCCGAAGAGGGTTCGGATCGTCCGAAGACAGGTGGCTGGACACGTGGAAGACATGCAGAGTTCGGATTGTCCGATCAGGGTTCGGATCGTCCGAAGACAGATGTCTGGACACGTGGAAGACATGCAGGGTTTGGATCGTCCGATAAGGGTTCGGAAGGTCCGAAGGGTACAGGGTTCGGATCGTCCGAAGTGGATCGGATCGTCCGAAGAGGATCGGATCGTCCGATCGTTGTCTATAAATAGAGGTGTGAGGCTTCACTTTTTACTCGCCAATTCCGAGTGTTCCAGAGCGTTTTAGTCGTTTCTGATGGGTTTCTAGCCTTTTCCCGAGGTTTAGGCACTAGCGGGGAGCTACTGGTTTTGTAGCGGAGCTGTGCTCTAGTTGGGAGCTAGCGGCATCAGTGGGCTGACTACGGACGCAGGCTTGATTCTAGGGCTGATTTCTAGGATCTACTGGTTTGAGGTACGAAAGTACTATCCGAGATAGCAGGATTGAGTATGCTTTACTATGTGTTGCATGTTTATATGTTGCATTATTATCTGTCATATGATGCATGGTTTATTATGCGGCATTTGCATAATCATGTTGAGCCTGATTATCTTTGAGATAGCCTGTTGAGAGGGTGCTCAGCCCTCGTTTGTTGTGGATGGTTGGACCCCGTTGGCCGACGGTGGTCAGGTCACCGGTATATCCACAGGTTTATTTTGGTATGGGAGCCACCTCCTGGTGCGACGGCGCAGAGTGCTACATACCTTGACGTCATTTACCTGAGCAGTATTTCGATATACCCAGATCCTGGTATCCAGTACATTTTGCATACATGCATGTCATAGTCTTGTATACTCATGCTTTCGGTGCTGAGCGTTTTATGCTCACGTCCTCGGTTTATCTCTGTTTTGGACACCCTATTCGATGGGGCAGGTCTCAGGTTGGACGGTCCAGGAGGGAGTGGACAGGGAGCTGGCAGAGGTTGACTTGTAGTTATTGGTATTTGTTCTTGGAATTTAGTTCGATCTGGTTGTTTAAGTATTTTGTACTTACAGATTCGATTGGGTTGTATTACTGTTTTTCCGCTGTTTTACCTGATTCAGTTTTAATGTTAATTTTGCATGCTTAAGTTCTGATTAGTAGGTGATTCTGGAACGGGTCACTACATCCAATGTGACATAGATGATTCGAAATCGACTTCTGATTTGTATTAATGCTAAATGGTGCGGTTGTCTCTTGGAAAGGTTCCAAGCAAGACACCGTTGCGGATTCCACCACTAAAGCTGAATACATTGCTGCATCTGATGCAGCCAAAGAGGTAGTTTGGATGAGGAATTTTGTCCAAGAGTTGGGCATTATTCCTAATAGAGTTGATCCAGTCCCGTTGTACTGCGACAACACTGGTGCCATTGCGCAAACAAAGGAACCAAGGTCTCATCAGCGATCCAAACATGTACTGAGGAAGTTCCACGTCATACGGGAGATTGTGGGAAGAGGAGACATATCAGTCGAAAGAGTCTTCTCTGCAGATAATGTTGCTGATCCACTTACATAGCCCTTGCCAGGACCATTGTTTGAAAAGCATCGCGAACCAATGGGATTAAGGGTAGTTGGCTCTAGGGCAAGTTGGAGATTGTTAGAGTAGATGCCCTGCAAGCCAACGGTTGGCTGGGGAAGTTATTGACTCAAGTGAAATAAACAATCTTTATTTTAATATAATTTAACTTTTTATGGTCTTGTTATACTTTATCTGTATACCCATGCGAACAGCATAGATAAAGTCCTTGATTATGCTTTAATACAAATGAATCGTAATTCGATGTTGAAACTCATTTGTAAACACTGCATATTCTAAATTCGTTCCTAGTCGATTCAGCCGCCTAAAACAGGGATAAAGGCCGCTTGAGCTCGAGACTAGCATCTGTGATGTTGTGTACTGCGTTTCTTGGTAAGGGCATGGAGATGTCCAAACATGCAGATGGGTAGTCATATGATGATTATACCGAACAACCCTCCCTCGGACTTTCCAAGTGGTTATCATTCATCGAGAGGATAAGTCCGTGGTTATGATTGTACACCATTAGTCCTTACGACCCGGGACAACACTGAGGTTCTATATGCTAGGGCTATGCTTTGACTCGTTTACCGGCTCCAGGAGAGTCATCAGGTGGCGAGGTTGGGTACAGTTGCGACACATATAGGAGCCAGTGCATTGTAGTCGGGGATTCACCGCTCACCTACGGGTGTGGATATCCTATGTGATCTAATGTAATAATAGTGCATGGAATCTCTGGCCAGAGTATGAGATGTACGTTGGAGAAGGAGTTCTCCAATAGTACACGCGATGCCACTATTATAGTTATCACATAGTTATCGAATTAATATGCAACCCTCGATGAACCAATGGTTGCAGATTCGATCGGGATATATGAGATGAAGGGACCGTACTGTACGTTAATCATAATCGACTGATTCTTGCAGGCACTATCAGTGATACTTAGGGGATCATGGGGCGATGCTACTAGACGCTCCTACCATGATCCGATGGGTACAATCAGAAATGAGTTCTGACATTCTTGATCAAGGTGTTGATGAATAGAATGGGGCTAACTACGGTAAGCCCGAATAAGAATAAATGTCATTCTGAATCACAAGGAGTTGTGAACCCACGGCTAGCTGTATCCCTGAACCATTGAGGGTCACACAAGTACTGGATTGTTTGTTCCCGTTGAGAGAATAAATTCAAAAGTTGAATTTATATTATATAGTAAATTCAAGGAGTTGAATTTATGATAATTAAATTTTGAGAGAATAAATTCAAGGAGTTGAATTTATAAAATTTGAGAATTTAATTTATTAAACTCAAATGTTGGGTTTATTAAATATTAAATTTTGGAGGTGATAATAATTCAAAGAGTTGAATTTATAATTTAAATAATAAATTCAAATGTTGAATTTATACTGTATTTAATTTATTAAGCTCAAAAGTTGAGTTGATTAATTAATAAATTAAATATGGTGGGTATTATGTTTAATGGTCTTGTAGGAGTACAAGTCCAACATAATAAATAATTAAAGTTTTAATGGGCTTTGATTAAATTAATTAAACTAGTTGGACTAGCTCAATTAATTAAATCAAGCCCATTAATGTTAATTATGTAATTAGGGTTTAATTAATTATAAATAATACATTTAAAGACAAAAACCCTAGCCCACCACTATGAAACATTCGAGAGACCCACCTCCAAAGAAAAAAATCGGCCACTTGGTTTTGGGAAAGAAAAATATTGTGCCGTCTCTCTCAATTATTTTCTCTCCTACGTAAATATCTTCCAATATTTCTAGTGCAATTTGGAAGAGGAACAAATCATCTAGTCGTGGACCTGATTAGAAGAAAGGAGTCCTTGAAGAAAGTTCGTAGGAAATTCATCAAGAGCTAGATCCGCCTATACCGGATTAGTTGGAGCCAAGTTATTCAATTCACTAAAGGTATAATTCAACACCCTATGAATGTTTTGTTATAATCATACGAGCGCCCAAAGCAAATCATATTTTGATTGTCAAAATAAAATAAAATTTTAAACTTCCGCTGCGTTTGGGCGCGTAGAAAAACCGGATCCAACACCTAACCCCTTGAAAATTACAGAACTCGGCTGCCACCCTGCGCCAACTTCCCTTGCACTCACGGGTTGGAGTCCTAGCTTGCTAGGACTCCTTCCTAGCCCTGGTGTTCGAGTCCTAGCGTGGCTAGGACTCTTAACTCGACTCCTACCTGACCCTAGCTAGCCCTGGCCCAAGCCGAACCAAGCCATGCTAAGCTTTACCAATAAAACGAGCCCCACCTTCACTAACCCAGAAAATTGGTTCCAGTTTGTTCTCTTGTGCGTGCAGCAAGTTTCATGTGTGTCTAAGACTACTTAAACTTGTGTAAGACACCCTTGATCCTTCCCTAATTCATGGCAGCCCCTTTTATGGACAAAAACGTGAGTTGGGACCTTTAAATCATGAGTTTTACACATGGTTAGGCATATATACGAAAATTCCATATAACTTTCCAACTTATCATGCAAACAATATTTAAAACACTAATATGATGTAATGGATGAGCAAAGGAGATTAGGGTGTGCCTTTGTGTTTTAAACGCACGAGAAACCGTTGACGATTGCGAAGAACGGCGACGAACGATCATGGCTTGAATTTACATGATAAAACCAAACTCTCCTTGATGTGATTGTGGGTGCCGTGAGTTTGTAGAGTTGGGAGAGAGTTTTATTTTTCCAAAATTGAGTGGCCGTGTGTCACAAGGGGTTATGGGGAGGGTTTACATATTTTTATACACTAATAATTAAATCCTAAATTAAGGCTTAGGCCTAATAAGCAAAGTTTAGGCCCATTAGTGCTTGTTTAGGATTTAAATATAATATTACCATAACTTTGGTTAAATAAATTTGTGAATTTATTAGCCGGGTTGCCAAAAAGCTCGTATTTTAGTTGAAAAACCAACACCGATAAAATTTACGTTCCGGCGTATAAAATCACCTCAAAACCCCTTATTTTTTCAAAAAAATAAAAAGCATCTCCCAACCTTTAAATAATTAAAATCAACTATTTAATAAAAATCATTTTCTATTTTTCAGTCATCGGTCCCCGTTTCTCGATCGCAACTCGAATAACCTTAAAAATACAAATTTAATGCAATTAAAACAATTAATTAAAATACAAAAGAATTTAATAATTGCATGCATGTGGTTTGCGTGGACCTTAAAATTTTCGGGGCGTTACAGTCATAGTCCAATTAGGAGTTCTAGAGGTGCTAGGAAGTCACGCTCAAAACATGCAGAAAATTGGTTCACTTTCCAGAGGTGTTTTGGGCGGGCCAGGGCTGGTGTTTCGGGCTGGGCTTGCACAGTAGGGTCCCTAGGTGAGTTGGATAGGTTTTGGCTCAAGGTGGCTCGGGCGTGGCTCGGGTAAATTAGGAGATGGCTCGGGTGGTTCGATAAGGTGTCTATTTCGAAAATTTAAGAAGTAAAAATAGATCCAAGGGTCCACGGGTGTGGCTCATGACTTGGAAGGGTAGAATAAATCATAAAAATGCTATGTTTAAAATTTGGGATCAAAATAACGAGTTTTGGATTTATTCGAGATTTAATCACCGCACGAAACGCTAATTAACGAGTTAATTGAAAAGTCTAGTTTAAGCTTTATAAAATTATGAAAAATTATATTTAAATTTAAATAATTACTATAAGTCTAAGTTTTTAATTTGGAAATTTTATATTAAAGTTTGGTTTAATTTGGGATTAAAACGCAGTAATACGACTTATTTAAAGATTAATTTAAAAGTCCTAGATTTATGCTAAATAAAAATATGAGAAAATTCATTTAGGCTTAAATAATTATTTGGGACATGTTAGAGTCAATGAAATTATGAAAATGTCAAAAACGGGAAATTTTACATCCAGGGGTAAAACGGTCATTTTACACCTAGAAACTAGTAAACGTCATGGCAGTGCCCTAAATGCTATTTTTATGATATTATGATTATTTTAAAATGTTTATGAAATGTTCATGATTAAATTATGATTTTTAAATGTCTATTTGATTTTTATGATTGAAGGAATACATTTAAAATACATGTTGCATGCTTGGTTTCAAAATGAAAAAAATGAAAATATTATTCATGATTTTTCTAATGTGATGGGAATGAAAAACGTTGAAGGAAGTGAAGTGATTGTGACTAATTCGTTAATGATGGCGATGTCGTGAGGGTGATGGTCTCAGTGGGAGCCCGACGATCGTGTTTCCATTATTTCGAATATGAGGTTATGAGGATATGAGGTTTGAGGTAAGAATGGGAATATCGTGAGGGGAGAAAGCCCCAGAGAGAGCCCATTTATGGGAGAAGGCCCCAGAGGGAGCCCCGGCGATCGTATTTCTATTCGATAATGCTAGGCCAGGGCCCAGTTGACCGGTGAGAGTGTTGCTGGTGTCGCCCGCCGCCCAGTACTGTGGTTACATGTAGATGGATCCATCGACTTTTGAGGTTTGAGGAAAGTCACAATTAACGATCTGAATTCAACAAAGGAAAAAGGAAAAATATATATGATCATGAAAAATGTTTTATGTCATGTTGAGGAAAAAATGAAAAAAGGTTAAGGTTTATGAAATGCATGTCATGAAAATGTTTATGCTTAAGTTTATGCATCATTATGAAAATGTTTCTATTTAAAGTTAATGCATCATGAAAATATTTATGAAAATGTTTATGTTTAAGTTTATGAATCTTCATGAAAACGATATTTTAATTACAAGTATTTTTCACTGTTATATGTTGACTGTATTATGTATTACTCATTATCAAGATTATGGTGTGTTGAGTCTTTAGACTCACTAGGTGTGATGAATGCAGGTGAGATTGAGGGAGGACTTGACAGATGATTTGACTGGACTGATGGCGCACACAACCCGAGGACCAGCGCTTCTACTTTTTCCGCATTATGGTTTACGACTCATGATTTACGTTAAGGATTTTTAAGATTATTTATTTATGCTTTTTGAGAGGCTTTTGAGAGGTTTAGTATGGGCTTAAAATGCCCTTCAATGGTGATATTTTTACAAATACATGGTCACCAACATAAAATTACAACGACGTCGCACATCAGCATAACTTTTTTATCGACTTCGGCCAATGTGCATTCTTTCTTTGATCTTGGTTATCAATTCTGATTGCACCAATTTAGGGCCTAATAAATTTCTTTCTCCTACTTCATCCCAATGTACTGGAGATCGATATTTTCTACCATATAATGCAGTATATGGTGTCATTCCAATACCTGACTGATAACTATAGTTATATGTAAACTCAGCCAACCGTAGTTTACTGTCCCAACTGGCTGGAAAATCAATAGTACCAGCCCTCAACATATCTTCTAAGATCTGATTTAGTCTTTATGATTATCCATCGGTTTGTGGGTGAAATGCTGTACTAAATTCTAATTCGGTTCCATAGCATGATGTAAATTTTTCCGAAATGCAGATGTAAATTTGGGATCTCTACTAGATACAATGGACACTGGGATGCCATGAATCCTCAATATCTCTTTGATGTATTCTTTAGAATATTGATTCATCGTGTAAGTGGTCTTTACTGGAAGAAAGTGAGCTGATTTTGTGAGTCAATCAACAATAACTCATATAGCATTGAATCCTCTGTGTTCTTGGCAAACCAAGAATGAAATCCATCGTAATATGTTACCATTTCCCCTCAGGAATGGGTAATGGTTTCAGGAGTCCTGCTGGTATTTGATGTTCAGTCTTGACCTGTTGGCAAGTGAGACATTGTACAACAAATTGAGCAATGTCCTTTTTCATACCTAACCACCAAAATAATGGTTTTAAATCTTTGTACATTTTCGTGCCTCCTGGATGAATCGAATAGGGTATAGCATGTGCATCTATAAGAATGTCAGTTCTTATTGTTCCTTGTTTTGGTACACACAATCTACCTCGATATGTCTACGTTCCTTCTCCATTCAATTTAGCGTTCAATTTTTTTTTCCTCATCTCGTTGTCAAACGCAAATACCAATGCTGCCAGTTCTAAATCATGTGTAGGATAGTTCTTTTCATATTCCTTCAATTATCTTGATGCATAAGCAATCACTTTCCCGTGCTGCATTAAGATTGCTCCTAAACCATGTTTTGACGCATCACTGTATACTAAAAATCCTCCTGGTCCTTCTGGAATCGCAAGAACCGGTGCTGATGTCAATTTTTTCTTTAGCTCTTGGAAACTGCGATCACATGCTTTGTTCCATATAAATTTCACATCTTTTCTTTTCAAAGCAGTTAAGGGCCATGATATTTTTGAGAATTCTAATACAAAAAGACGGTAATAACCAGCCAACCCAAGAAAACTACGTACTTCAGCAACAGTAGTTGGTCGTGGCCAGTTATTAACAGCTTCAATCTTGCTTGGATAAAATGAAACGCCTTCTTTGGAGATGATATGGCCCAAGAATGCTACTTGTTCAAGCCAAAATTCGCATTTCTTCCATTTGGAGTATAATTGTTTATCCTTCAGGGTTTGCAGAACTAGTTTCAGATGTTCTCGATGCTCCTCTACAGTTCGTGAGTAGATTAGAATATCATCTATGAATACAATCACGAACTTGTCTAAAAATGACTTGAAAATTCTTTTCATCAAATCCATAAAAGCAGCTGGTGCATTCGTTAGTCCAAATTGAATTACAAAAAATTCATAATGCCCATACCTGATTCGGAAGGCAGTCTTTGAGATATCATCTGACTTTACTTTTAGTTGATGATAGCTTGATCGTAAATCAATATTCGAAAAGATAGCAGCCACTTGTAATTGATCAAACAAATCATCAATTCTGGGGAATGTAAATCTATTTTTGATTGTCACTTTGTTCAACTCCTTATAATCAATACATAGACGAAGGGAACCATCTTTCTTCTTGACAAATAAAACAGGTGCACCCCACGGTGAAAAGCTCGGTCTAATAAACCCTTTATCAAGTAACTATGGTAACTATTCTTTCAATTCTTTCATCTCTGTAGGAGCCAATCGATAAGGAACTTTTGAGATCGGATGGGTCCCTGCTATAACATCAATCAAAAATTCAATCTCTCTATCTGGGGGTAAGCCTGTTATATCATCAGAAAATATCTCTGGAAATTCACAAACAACATATGTATATTTTAACTCACTAACAAGTGGATCAATGGTTAAAAAATATGCTAAATATCCTTGACACCACTTCTGTAGTAATTTACATGCCTTCATACAAGAGATAATCGGAAGAGGTAAGGATATACCTGCACTTGTTACTATGAATGGTTTAGCTCCTACTGGCGCAAACTTGATCATTTTCATGCCACAGTCAATCGTAACGCTATACTTCGAGAGCCAATCCATTCCCAGTATCACATCAAAATCTGTCATTTTAAGCACTATAAAGTCGGCATACATCTCCCGACCTTGGACATATATTGGACATCCTCGCACAATCTGATCTGTCTGCAATTCTTGTCCGGAAGGTAAAGCTATGGAGAGTTGTGTCTCTGTTGTACTTGCTATAATGCCCAGTCTCCATACAAAAGACTCCAAAATAAAGGAATGCCTGGCCCCTGAATCTAATAAAATAATTGCAGTGATACCAGAAATCAAGAACATACCAGTGATCATCGATGTATCCACATCCACTTCCTCTGTGGTCATCGAGAATAGGCGTCCCTGTACTTTCTCACAACTCCCTGAACAATTTACAGCGAGATTCCCTGGCTTTTTGCAATGATAACAAACATTGGTACCTTGCATACATTTCTCGCCATGGGTTTTTCCAAATTTAGGACAAGGTGGTCTGTTTTGTTCCTTACGTGGAGGGGGACCCTTGTCACGAGGTTTTTATGGTCGAGTACCTTTGCTATCAGTCTTTTTTCCTTGTACTGTTTCTTGGATCTTTTGAAAGTACTGATGCCTTCGCTGTTGCCTGTCTCTGCCAATGTTTTGTTCATCCGGTTTTGCCATAAGTGCTCTTTCCACTATCTCCTCATATGTAACAACTTTCGACATTCGTACATCTCTTTTAATTTCAGAACGAAGTCCCCGCATGAAGTGTTTGCCCTTACTTGTGTCATCCTGTGCAATATGTGGTACATATTGAACTCATGCTTCGAATTACTGTATATATTCAGTCATTGACATGGTTCCTTGCTTCAAATTGAGGAAATCACTGGCTTTCTTGGCTCATAAATCTTTACTGAAATATTTGTTGTAAAATGTGGACTTAAATGTATCCCATGTCAATGGTCTCATATGTAATGCTACATTTGCACTCTCCCACCATATTATGGCATGTTTTGTTAACAAAAAGTGGCACAAGTTACTTTGTCAGCATCTTACATATGTAGGTAGGAGAAGATGGATTCCAAGGATTTAGTCAATTCATCTGCTACTGCTGGGTCAGTGCTCTCCGTAAATTTAGGAGGATTCAGACGTCGAAACAATCATATACATCTGTTTGAACTCGCATTTGTCTGGTTAGCATGTCTTGTGCTTGTGCCTGCTCATGTGTCGTCCACTTCATTTCAATTAATTGCTGTATCTGCTCCCTATGGACTTTCGCTTGTTGTTGGAGCAGCTGAGCAAAATCATCTATAGGTCGTGGCGCACTGCATTCACCTTCGATTGCCGGGGCCTTGCCATTAGATGACTCTCCTTCATCTACCTTGCGTTTGGATGGAATTGTCACTTAGCCTACAAGTAGGTCACGTAGAAGCACATAACTTAGCATAAACTATGAGATACAAATATACTTACTTTCCGAGTTCCTCATGTATGGATGAAGTGCGGTGTGTTCCCTCTTGAAGAACCTTGGGCTCTGATACCATGTAAAGTGTAACACCCTTCTTCTATACTTGAAATAATTAATGATACTTATACTCGTAATCAAAATAGGGTTTGATGATATCATTTATTACGAAGTAATTCAAACAAGAGTATCAATTCGATGATTTATAAAAATATTGGCATGATTTCCCCACATTTTGTAAAAGATAAAACTCAAGCAACAACATCGATGCAGATATATAAGCAAATTTTCATATACAACATACATCGTATCGTTATACATATAATCATAGACGTCGTTTCAAACCATGACATAAAATTTATCATAATACATATGCGTAAGCTATATAATAATTTGTCCAGGTTCTTGTCGGGGTAAGGCACGTCACAAGCATCCATTGGCGAACCGACATCCTATGTATCTTCATTACTTGATCCTGTAATATATGAGCTACATGAGTTTATAAAACTCAATAAGTTGGCACTTATACATATAAATATGCGTAGAAAGAATATACATATCAAGTCATGATCAACAAAGAATCTTTCAACCATGTCATACCATAGCATATATTTATGTTCATTTTCGTACTTGAGCCTCATTAGTTGACCTGTACTATTGTGCTTGCTTTATTATATAGCTACTACTGTGTTGGACGTCAGGGAGCACCTTTGACAACCCCACGCCCCATGAACATATATTGGCCAATAGGTTTGGTGGGCTTAAAACTACCCATGATGTCAACAAGCTCATATATCATAAAAATCAGTCATTTTCCTTTTCTTTCATTTTCATGTTCATGATATAGCACCCATATTTAATATTCAGGAATGTCTTTCATATTTGATACATAACAATGGAATATGGTACTATATTTTCATCAATAAGCATACTAACAATGTACATATATCAATAATCAATGGGAAGCATTTAAAATGCACAATATTACTCATGTATTACTCCAAGAACATGCCAACTTACTGTCCAAGCGTAAGAGCACTGGCTTGAGACGATGTTTCTCGCTCCTATACTATCAAATACATCAATAAACCAATGACTATATATATACTAGGTGAAAGTTACTCCTTTATTGTCCTCTATATGTATAATAATCAAAAGAGATGAAAACTTACACCCCTAGTGATAGGATCGATTAACTGGTGAAGGAGTGTTTAGAAGGGGGGTTGAATGAACACTCTTTAATTTTGCAATCTTTTTGTATGTTGAGTCAGTTTAGTGATAAACTGAAACTCGAAATCTTGTCAGTCAATATCGATCAGTTAACAATAAATTGCGAAAATAAACTGACTGATAGATAGAATGAAAAACAAATCAGAGAATACACGAGATATTATGGATGTTCGGAGATTTCAATCACTCCTATGTCATCCCTTCTATCACAAGGATAGGATATCCACTAAAAGACTTTGATCAATACAAACATTTGTACAGACCCACTTCAGTTTTGGACTTAACAATGCCAAAACTAAAACTCTTAGTTTACAATATATTTCAAAGTAGTGAACTGAACTTAGCACAACTGATCTCTTTAAGATCGGATTCACAATAAGATGATTTGTGCTAGTAAGCTCGAAAAGTAGCCTAGAATGCTACGAATATATCTGATAAAATGAGCTTCTAATTCTTTGAATATGATCGAGAGTTTCAGCAGAGTGACAGCAAGAATGATCGTTTTTATCGTATCTTGTTTTTCTTTCAACTGCTCTTCTCTGATATTTATAGGCTTCTATTCAACCGTAATATTCAATAGAAGTTGAATATTTATATCCGTTGTTTGCCACGTCAATCTTTTTCTGACATTAGTACACTGTAGCTGAATTGCGGCATTTCCACTAGTAGTTGCAGTCTTCTTTTGTACTGTTTGTCGGTTGAATGTGTTTTTCGTTAACTGATGACGTGTAAAGCTGAAAAATCAGCTGAAGAAATAGTGGTAAGCACACAATTGAATGTAGCAACTGATCAATTTCAAACTGATCGGTCAGTTAAATGCGTAGGTTCAATTTTGAGTATTTGTTCAATTACTCTCAAACTTCTTGATCAGTTAATCCAATCGATTTAAGCACTTAGTTTTTGAAAAAACTGAAATTCAGTTTCCAATAATTTCCATCTTTTTGGTGTTTGACAAAACTTGGATTTATGAACTGATCAACTGAATCGAATACATGTAGATAAAATAATCCTTTCAATGTACAGATTCGTACAAAGAATAATTTAATGAAATAATCTTCAAAAATCCGAATAAATAAAAGAATCTATTTCTCTTTGATTGTCTTTGAGGATGTCTTTGAAGATTTCTCTGGCTCTTGTTCTTCCCCGTTTTTTTCAAACCCGTCAAACTTTCTCGATAAGGTCAGCACACCTATGTTGAGATCTGACACCGCATTTAATAGTATGCCTTGCAGTAAATCCATGCTTTTAGACATAGTGTTTTCCAGATAGTCTAGACGTCTTGTAACCGAAGCTTGAGTCTAGAAATGATCTTCAGTTGACACTCTCTCTTTCCAAAGTTTGTCTAATTGAAGGAATAAATAAGTTACGTCCTTTTGGATTTGGTGCAAATTTCCCATGGTGTTGTCTTTCATCGAATCAAATCTCATAATGTGCAAGAATTGAGTTGACTTGACATCTGAAAAAGTAGACACTATGCTGGCGAGATTGGACTGGATCTCCTGAATTTCTTCGATCAAGGATTCACTTGCTATCGAGATGCTAGGAGACATAGCTTTAGAAGCTGCTGGTTCCTATTCTCTGTCTTGTTGATCAAAGGTGAACAGTGCCCTCTCAGTTGTATCCGCTTCCATTGTCACCATTTCTCAATCCTATTCTAGTAAGGCTTCCTGTTGAAGTTGTTGAGAAGGATTCAGATCTAAAAACGTACTTGATGGCTCTTTAGTTTGTTGATCAACCGAAACAGTAGATGGTTGTTCAGTTTGTTGCGCACCTGATGCACAAACTGGGTCTTCAGTTGGATGTACAACTGAAATATTAGCTGGTTCTTCAGTTGGCACTTCTTCAGTTTGTGCCGAGTCTAGCTGAGCCTCTTCAAAAATTTCCTGTTCAATCATGGCAGCTGATTGAACTGGCTGTTCTGTTTCTTCAAAAATAGCATGTTCGGTTAGTTCTTTAGCCTAATTGGCTGGATCTTCAGTTTCAAAAATTTTTTCGACTACTCCAGTAGTTTCCAGCTGGATATCAGCGGTAACTGAATTGATAACTTCATCAAGATTTGCCAGTGACAGCTCAGTATCAGAGTAAAGTTTAAGTTCAGCAGTTGAGGATGGAGGTGCAGAAGATAATGGTTGTACATTTTCGGAAGTAGAAGCAGCTCTTGCTTGGAAAACTCAGCAACTGGTTCTTTGGACTGCTCCTGATGTTGAGAAGATTGTTTAGTTGGCTCTTGAGTTGAGACATTTTGGGAATCTCCTAGAAGAGTCAGCTCTTGGTTCATTTCCCATTGTTTTATTTCGATCTGGAGCGATGGAAGATCCGAGTCCAGTTGGTCATAAACAGCTTTATCATTGAATGCGGTTCGACTGGTAGGATCAAAATTGAGTCGCAATTGAGTAAGCATTTTTTGTAACTTATTCTCACGCATCTGATCAAAGAAGTATTTCTTCCGCTCTATAGTTTGAACAATTGAAGAAGCTTTGACTATTTTAAGCACAACCTTCTCCAGTTTTATGAATTTCTCCAGAACTGATTTCTTTTGAAGCTGCGTAGCAAAAAATTCAGTTCTGAATTTATGCCATTCATCGTAGACTTTCAGCTTTGTCAAAGAAAACTCATTGATCTCTTTCCATATCAGATCAATATGAGTTTGTATTGGGTTTTTTGGCCTAGGCTCTTCTTGAATTTTCCCTTTGCCTTTTGAATAAGTTATGGCATGATGAATGCTTAGCCCTGAATTTGTTGTATAAATTATCTCTCTGATCACTAATTCTTTTGGTCTTGCAATCAGTAGAGGAGTGTGGCCAGTAATGTTGATAAAAGGAGCCTTGATTCGAGCCGATTTCTTTTTATCACCAGATTCGGAGATCTTCTCCTTTGATTGAGCAGCAAATTGAGGTAGCTGAACCTCATCCGAAGATTCAGTTTGAATGGCTTGCAGAGGTATAGCCTGAATAGGCTGTTAATGTGCGCGTAAGAAAGATGATAAGCTTTGAGTAGTAATTTGCTCTGAATGCTGATGTGCGCATAAGAAAGAAGAACTGAATGGGGGCGGGGTATAGTACATATGTATGTGACAGTTCAAATTTTTGGACACGTGTTAGTCCAGGAAAAATTTAGATAAAAGCGTGTGTACGTGTGATGAAAACGTGTGAAGAATATAAATGGATCACATGAGTCCACGTTTCAAAGTACTATGCATTGAAAGACAACAATAAAATGCGATAATCAATCAGTCACTTCACTTAATATGGAATATTATACGATTAATGAGTTAACTTATTGGAGAAGATCAGTTATGTCAGCAGCTGATTGACTAGTTGGGAACCGATTCGGTTCTGTTGAAAACCAACTGACTCATGTCTTCTCAGTTTACTGGTTAAAATATGATATTCCCCCTTAATAAATGCATAAAATTAAAATAAGGGTAAGGAAAATTAGTCTGGATCAGTTAAATCTATTTGATAACTGATGGCTCTTCATATTCCTCTTGTCTCTTCAATAACTGTCTATAAATAAGACCGTTTGTCATTTGAAAATAACATCTTGAACTTCAATGGATTGTGAAAGCAGTACCCACGTCCCTCATCCTTCATGGAAACCGTATCGCTTTCAGCGATTTAAGAAGGCTGTTGAAGAGTACGTCTTTTCAGAAGTTATGTCCGTTTGGACTACAGCTCATGAACTTCAATCAATCAATAGTGGTGAATTTCTTGTTTCTGCCAAGCAGAGATCAATTGCAAGGAAATTTAAGAGACTGCTGAAGTTGATCATATTTCCGGTCTTGTCAAGGATGATGTGCTGATCCATTTGATGCTGTGGAAGGAATGGCACATGCTTGAAAATATTTCTAATACAGAAATCTTCAATAGTATTAGGAGTCATGATTTGAATAACTGGTTGACTGTTTGGCAAGATGCCACCGCAGAACCCATGGATCATGTAATCATGCTTCGATTTTATTGTTTTCATCAATAAAATTTCACTTTTCGATTCATTGTTGTCTCTTTATTTTTATGCAAACAAACTGATGTTTGTCGAAACACATTGAATGATAAAAAGTGACTGAAATGTTATTAACTTACAACTGACTAACTGAGCAGTTACTTCTTGATAAAATATTAACTGATCAGTTATAAATGATAATCAATAAAATGACAAAAAAATGATATAATCAAGTTAAATCAATTAAAACAAGTATATTTCGAAAATGAGAAAACTTAGTCTCTGGTAGTGGTTTGGCGAAGATGTCTGAAGCTTGTTATTCAGTTGGAACGTACTCCACTCTGATAGCTTTCTTTAGAGCATGATCTCTGATGAAGTGGTGCCTGACATCAATGTGCTTAGTCTTTGAGTGAAGGACTAGATTTTAAGTGATTGCAATCGTGCTTGTGTTGTCACAAAATATTGGCGATTCTTTAGCATCAACCCCATAATATTTCAGTTGTTGCTAGATCCAGAGCAGTTGGGCACAGCAACTTCCAGCAGCAAGGAATTCTGCTTCAGTTGTGAAAGTAGCTATGGATGTTTGCTTATTGTTGAACCATGAGATCAGTCTGTCTTCTAGAAACTGACATGATCCACTTGTGCTTTTACGATCTAGCTTAAATCATGCATAGTCTGCATCTGAATATCCAACTAAATTGAAAGAAGAGTCTTTAGCATACCATAATCCCACATTTTGTGTCCGTTAAGATATTTTAAAATACGTTTGGCAGCTGAAAAATGAGACTGTTTATGTTTTTCATGAAATCTAGCACACATATAAACGACAAATACAATATCAGGACGACTAGCAGTTAGGTACAATAATGAACCTTTTAAACCTCTGTAGAATGTCAGTTGAGATCATTGTCAAATTTAACTGATGAACTCATAGGAGTACTTGCAGCTGAACATGTTTCCATGCCAAATTTCTTAAGCAATTCTTTCGTATATTTTATCTTACTGATAAAAATACCAGTTTCCAGTTGCTTCACTTGCAGACCGAGGAAAAATGTCAGTTCACCCGTCATACTCATCTCAAATTTGTCTTGCATTAACTTGGCAAACTTCTCAGATAATTTGGGTTAGTTGACCCAAAAATAATGTCATCAACATAAACTTGCACAAGTAAAATATGATTTTTTTTTAGAGAATTTGAACAAAGTCTTATCAACTGTTCCAACAGTAAAATCATGATCAGTTAGGAATTTTGAAAGTGTCTCATACCAAGTCCTTGGAGCTTGTTTGAGACGATAAAAAGCTTTGTTTAGATGATAGACATGATCAGGAAAAGAGTGATTGATAAAACCTGATGGTTGTTCAACGTAAACTTCTTCCTGCAACTGACCATTCAGAAAGGCATTTTTCACATCCATCTGGTAGAATTTAAAATTCTTGAATGATGCATAGGCAAGGAACATTCTGATTGCTTCCAGTCTTGCAACTACGTTTCATCGTAGTCAATTCCTTCTTCTTGCCTGTATCATTCTGCCACAAGTCTTGCTTTATTGCGTGCAACTGAACCATCTTCGTTCAGTTTGTTTCTGAATACCATTTTGTACCTATAATAATTTTACAAACTGGTCTTGTAACTAAGTTCTAGACATTGTTATGGGTAAAATGATTGAGCTTTTCTTGCATTGCATTTATCCAGTAAGGATCAGCAAGTGCGTCATCAGTTTTCTTTGGTTCCATTTGTGAAACAAAAGCTGAATGAATAAATAAATTAAGCATTTGATTTCTATTTCTTACCAGATCAAATGGATTACCTATAACTAATTCTGGAGGATGCGATTTCTTCCATCTGAGTTCAGTATTTGTTGCATCCAAATCAGCAACTGCTTCAGTTGGAAACTGAATGCTTTCTTCAGTTTCAGTTGGAGCTCGATCAGTTGGTAAGTGAATATTATCTATATGCTCCACCAACTGATTATCAGGACTAACTTCATGTTCAATTGATTGATCCAGTACTTCTGGTTCAGGTGTTTGAAGGATGTTTCAATTTATATGATTCTCTTCATCATCATCATCCTCCAAATTTATATCTGTAAATCTATCAACTAGCTCAACTGGATCAGTTGTCTTATCAGTTAGCCCAGATTCATCAAATACAACATGTATTGATTCTTCAACATTTAAAGAGCTTTTCTTAAAAACTCTATACGCTTTACTAACTGATGAATATCCAAGAAATGTTCTCTCTGTAGATTTAGCATCAAAATATTTGAACTGATATTCGCCATTATCGAGAATAAAACATCTGCAGCCAAATATTTTGAAGTAGGAAACCAAACTTTTTCGTCCATGCCAGATCTCATATGGTGTTTTCAAATGATTCTTATTAATCATTGATCTGTTCTGAGTGTAACATACAGTGTTTACTGCTTCTGCCCAAAACCTTTGAGAAATACCAGAATCAGCAAGCATGTTCTAGCAGCTTCTTTAAGGGTCCGATTTCTTCTCTCAGCTACACCATTTTGCTGAGGGGTTCTTGCTGCTGAGAGATCATGCTTGATTCCAGCATTTTCTAAGAATTGTGAAATATTTTGATTGATGAATTCAGTCCCTCGATCAGACCTTATTGGATCAATCCCAACTGATTTTTCATTTAAAAGTGTTTTGAAAAGTTTAATCAGTTGTGCAGCAGTTTGGTCTTTGGATTTGAGAAAAATAATCCAAGTAAATCTTAAAAAGTCATCCGCAACTACTAAGGTGTATTTTATTTCTCCTAAACTCATGACTGGAATCGGAAAAAAAAGATCCATATGTAACAGTTCTAAACATTGGTAGGATGATTTACAACCTCTGTTTTTGAAAGAATATCTTACTTGTTTACCAAACTGACATGCTGAACAAATTTTATCCTTTGAGAAATCTATTTTGGGCAAACCAGTTACAAGATCATGGTCACTCAGATATGAAATATATTTAAAGTTTAAGTGGTTCCACCTCTTATGTAAGGCCCGAGGATTTGAGTACTGTAATCTGAAACAAATTGTTGATAATTGATGTGGTTGTAGACGGAACGGATCAGACCGGAAAAGACGAGAAAATACACGGAATATGTGCGAGGTAGGCAGAGGACCTCGCGCATATGCGCGAGACAGGGCGCGCATATGTGCGAGGAAGTGTGTCCGAAAATGCTAAGTCCAGTAGGCCTCGCGCATATGCGCGGAAGAAGGGTGCGCATATGCGTGAGCTGCCAATAAGCTGAAGGCCGAGACCAATAGGTCTCGCGCATATGCGCCGGTTGAGGTCGCGCATATGCGCGAGACGTGCTGAATGAAAAATAAGCCATGTGTCTTTGCCATGCATTTATAAGAGTACACCTCTTCTTTCCTTACTATATTTCAGAGGAGGAACGAAACTCCTTAAAGAAAAATCCTCAAGCTCCAAGATATAGTAGAAATTTGGTTGTGCAACGTCTAACCATTCGATTTTGAATCCAAGCTTAGATTCTTGCTCCTTGCATCACCGGCCACAAAAGGATGTAAGTTTTATTATGTTTCAGCATATTTCGAACTTTATGTATGGGAGTAATTATGATTTGAACTCTAAAATATGTTCTTGATATTACGAGATACGTATATTAGCAACCGGATCGAAGAACGGATAACCTATGCAATTGTTATTGATTTTTCAGCATATATGAATGAGATCATACAAAATTTGAGCTTGTGGATTGATGTTTTTTGAGGATTATGATTGTTGTTGTGAGTGGGTGATAGCAATCTTTGATATGTGAATTGATCGGTATCACGAGATTACACCATTATGCCGTCGAAATGTGCCGAGATTGAATATTAATCCGTATGTGTATTCCTTTGAGTTAGAGATTGATATGGTACATTATGTATATGTTAATTCAGATTGGTATTGACAGATTTGATATCGAGATTTCAAGACTTCGACTTGCTCAAACCGTGACTACGACAAGAAAGGTATAATTCAATGTTGATTCGGGAAGACACAACTCAAATTATATTCTATTTGAGTTTCCCAAAATCACATACTAGATTGTTTATAATTTGATATGGTTATGTCTTGTTTATAGAATTATAGCAATGCACATGAAATAGGTGAGTCGTTGGCAGATATGCCAAGATACTGGATGTTCGGTGATATCGACGTACGTAGGAGAAGATCGACTCCTATTGTAGATATTCGATACAGAGAGGGCCGAAGTCCGGGAATAAGACATACCGCCACCCCGATTGGGAGAGTAGGTGGGAGATTGTTACGTCTTATTCACACTGGGATCCCTAGACTTAGATATGAGTCGAGTCAAAGAATAAGAGTCGAAGAGTTTTATCTGTATTCACTAATGTGTCTTAATTATTAATTCATGTATTAAGATTTTATATTTGCTTGCATTAAATGCATGTATACATGTTTTATACTGGGATTTGTTCTCACCAGAGTATCCGGATGTTGTTGTGTCTGTATGTGTGAATGACAACAGGTGGGACAGGATCAGGGTCAAGGAGAGCGTGACTGAGATTGGATAGCGTGGTGATTTCGGGCGTAGAAGATGAACTAGTAGTTTTACATTTGCTATGTAGTTTGTTGTAAACACTAGTTTGTATAAACATGTAATGGAAGAAGACATGTATTTGCCTTTGAAGAAATAAAATAGAAGTACCAATGGTGTAAGATTTATATACAATAGTTATAATGTTTAAAAGAATTTTTTTTTATGACCCATTTTCTAGCAAAGATCCACTTAATCCCAAAGATAGTTGAGTTAGAGCCTGGGTCCCCACAACAGGTGGTATCAGAGCGATAGATCTTTTAGACTGAACTAGAAGTGAATGAGCGGGGTAGATCGATTCGTCTTCCTTGCTTTGATTATACTAGCATGTTATTAATTGTATGTTGGTTTACATATGTTTTAGATGAAAGCATGTTTCCTGCAGTAATACATGATTACTTGCTTATCTGATTGATTGCGACATGTATTAAGAATAAAATGAATCAGACCCGATTCTGGATCAGAGGTATATGATCAAAGGAGGACTGAGACAGATTGTATAGATTGTGTACTAATCCGTTTGATAATCAGATATGCCTACTCGAAGAGCAGCAATGCCTGTGTGTCCGGTACCAGAACAGGGCAGTACTTCTAATGATCTGATGGATGTTACTGCAACATCGATGGAGACACTATTGAAACGGTTTCAATCCTTCAAACCGCTGACACTGAAAGGTACTGAGAGCGCTATGGATTGCGAAAGCTGGTTAGATGACATCAAGATTTTATTTGAATCCCTTGACTATACCGATGAGCGTCGAGTGAAGTTAATTGGCATCAACTGCATGAAGTCGCAAAAAATTGGTGGTTTACCACAAAAAGAGCATTGGAGCATCGTGGCACCGAGATCACTTGGAAGGTCTTTAAAGCATAGTTCTATCAACGCTTCTTCCCTGTGTCTTACAGAAAGGATAAAGGTGCCGAGTTTGCCAATCTGAGACAAGGAAAGCTGAATATCAAAGAATATGTGGCAAAGTTTTTGACATTGCTCTGATTTGCTCCTCACTTTGCAGAGAGTGACGAGGCCGTTGCAGATCAGTTTATCAATGGCTTTAATCCTGATATTTTTACCTTGGTAAATACCGGCAGACCGAACAACTTTGCAGATGCCCTGAACCGAGCCAAGGGAGCGGAAGCGGGCCTGATTAAGCAACAGGGACTTTCGTATGCTTTTCTGATTCCAAGACCACCGCAGCCCTCTTTTCAACCACCTTCCAGATTCGAGAGTGGTGGTAGTAGTAGTGGCAAGAAAGATCAACTGAAAGCCCGAGGAAAAAAGTTCAAGAAGTCAGGTAGCAGTTCATTGAGCTCCAGTGGGTCACGACAGAGGGGTCTTGGTCAGAGTTCAGATTATACGAGGGTGTATTGCAGTACGTTTGGAGGCAGACATCCGACAGATCAGTGTTAGAGAGTGGTTGGGCAATGCAATATCTGTAGACAACAGGGACATTTTCGCCAGAGTCAGGGTACAGGATCATATGCATCAGTACCTCAGCTTGAGAGGCAAGCATCATCTGTCCATTCCTTCCAGGCGCCACCTGCACAGTCCTAGTCGAGACCAGGAGGGAGCCAGACTATGAGCCAACCTCCTAGACAGCAGGCTCGAGTATTTGCACTAACAGAAGAGCAGGCCCAAGATGCACCAGATGATGTGATCGCAAGTAACTATTTTCTTTGCGGTTATCCTGCTTATGTATTGATAGATACAGGTGCATCTCATACATTCATTTCTGTACGCTTTGCATTGATGCATGCTTTGCCTGTTGAATCATTATCTGCTGTAGTATCTATTTCTTCTCCTTTGGGAAGTGGTTTGATATCAGTGACATCGGTTAGACATTGCATGCTACAGTTTGAGGGTAGTGAGATTGAGTTAGATTGTGTTGTGCTTGGGTTGTCTGATTTTGATTGTATTGTTGGGATCGATATGTTAACCAAGTATAGAGCCACTGTAGACTGTTTCCAGAAGATTGTCAGATTCAGACCAGAGATGGCTTATGAGTGGAAATTCTACGATAAGGGTTCCAGAGCTCGGATTCCCTTGATATCTGTGTTGTCTATGAGTCGATTATTGAACAAAGGAGCAGAGGAATTCCTTGTGTATTCAGTAGATCTACTAAAATTGAGCCCAGCATTGGCAGACCTGCCAGTGGTATGTGAGTTTGCCGATGTATTCCCAGATGAGACTCCAGGGTTACCTCTAGCCCGAGAGGTAGATTTCAGTATTGATCTTCTACCAGGTACTGTTCCTATATCTAGAGCTCCCTATTGAATGGCACCTATTGAATTGAAAGAATTGAAAGAACAGCTCGAAGAATTATTGGCCAAAGGTTACATGAGACCGAGTGTGTCACCTTGGGGTGCTACGGTACTGTTTGTTAGGAAGAAAGATGGTTCGATGAGACTTTGCATCGATTATCGACAACTGAATAAGACGACGGTTAAGAAAAAATACCCATTTCCTCGTATCGACGATTTATTTGATCAGTTGCAGGGTTCTTCTATATATTCCAATATCAATCTGAGATCTGGATATCATCAGCTGAGGGTCAGAGATTTTGATATACCGAAGACAGCATTTAGAACCAGGTATGGGCATTATAAATTTATTGTCATGCCATTTGGTTTAACGAATGCTCCAGCTGTATTTATGGGTCTGATGAATCGTATCTTCCAGAAGTACCTTGACGATTTTGTGATTATATTTATTGATGATATTTTGATATATTCAAAGAATATGACTGATCATACGGACCATTTGAGGACGGTGTTGAGAACTTTGAGAGCAGAAAAATTGTACGCCAAACTATCGAAGTGTGAGTTCTGGTTGAAGCAAGTTGTGTTTCTGGGGCATATTGTATCGGGAGAGGGTATTTCTGTTGACCCTAGCAAAGTCGAGGCTGTGATCAGTTGGCCTAGACCGACATCAGTGCCAGAGATACGCAGTTTCATGGTTCTAGCAGGCTATTACCGGCGATTTATCAGAGATTTTTCCAATATTGCAAAGCCGATTACACAGCTAACTCAGAAGAATACTCCGTTTATTTGGTCAGAGGCTTGTGAGTCTAGCTTCCTGGAGTTGAAGAAAAGGTTAACAAGTGCTCCAGTGCTGACTATCCCTTTAGGTACTGGTGATTTCGTTGTATATTGTGATGCATCTCACAGAGGGCTAGGACGTATTCTAATGCAGCGAGGACATGTGATTTCATATGCCTCGAGACAGTTGAAGCCGCACGAGACTCGTTACCCAATTCATGATCTTGAATTGGCAGCCATCGTGTTTGCACTGAAGATATGGTGACACTATCTCTACGGCGAGAAATTTGAAATCTATTATGATCACAAGAGCTTGAAATACCTGTTTTCGCAGTCAAAATTGAATATGAGACATCGTAGATGGCTCGATTTATTGAAGGATTTCGATTGTGAAATCAAATCCAGGAAAGTCCAATGCCGCAGCTGATGCATTAAGTCGTAAGGTATGTTCTTTATCCTTATCGACTATTGGCGTTTCCAGTTTGATAGAAGATTGCTGTTTGTCTGGATTAGTGTTTGAGATAGATCGTAGACCATTGCGATTATTTACTGTTCAAGTCGAACTAGATTTGATTGTTTGCATTAAAGAAGTACAAAAAAATGATCCGAATGTTCAGAAGTCGATTGAGATGGTCAGATCAGGACATCAGTCAGAGTATCAGGTACATGATCATGTTTTATATGTGAATAACCGTCTTGTAGTGCCAGATGTCTCAGATGTAAAACAACAGATTTTATCAGAAGCGCACCGTAGCCGGTTCAGTGTTCATCCTGGTGGCAGAAAGATGTACAATGATCTGAAGAAACAGTTTTGGTGGAAAAAGATGAAATCAGACATTGCAGAGTTTGTATCTAAGTGTTTGAATTGTCAACAGGTGAAGACCGAGAGGAAGAAACCCGGAGGTTTACTTCAGAGTTTATCTATTCCTGAATGGAAATGTGATCACATTTCCATGGATTTTGTTACGAAGTTACCACGATCTTCCCGGGGTTGTGATGCGATTTGGGTCGTGATTGATAGATTGACCAAATCAGCATGCTTTATTCCGTACAGAATGACGTACCGACATGATTAGATGGCAGAGATATATGTCAGAGAAGTGGTCAGATTTTTTGGTGTGCCGAAATCTATCGTATCAGATCGTGATTCCCGATTTACTTCACATTTATGGCACAGTTTGCAGCAGTCTTTAGGTACGACATTGCACCTGAGTACTGCATATCATCCTCAGACCGATGGACACTCAGAGCGGACTATCCAGACATTAGAGGATATGCTGAGGGCTGTAGTACTAGATTTTGGCACTAGTTGGCAATATTCACTACCTCTTTGTGAATTATCGTACAACAACAGCTATCAGACGAGCATCGAGATGGCACCGTTTGAAGCATTATATGGCAAGAATTGCATATCTCCTCTATATTGGGATGATATATCTGAAATACCAGAACTTGGGCCTGATATGATTCGTGAAATGACTGAGAAAGTAAAACTGATCCAGAAAAGAATGAAGACAACACAGGATAGGCAAGCCAAGTACGCGAATGTACGTCGTCGACCGTTAGTGTTTGAACAGGGAGACATAGTATTTTTGAAAATTTCTCCTTTCAGAAGTATTGTCAGATTTGGTAAACGTGGGAAGTTGTCTCCTAGATACATCGGTCCATACGAGATTCTTGAGAAGATTGGTGATCCTGCATATAGACTTGCTCTTCCTCCTTTCCTATCCGGGAAACATGACGTCTTTCATGTGTCGATGCTACGGAAATATCTGCCAGATACTTCTCATATCCTTCAGCCTAACGAGGCCGAACTCGATGAGACTTTGAGTTATTTTGAGCACCCGATTCCGATTCTTGATATGAAGGAAAAACAGCTCAGAACAAAGATTATCCCGTTGGTGAAGATCCAGTGGAGTCGTCATGACATAGAAGAAGCTACCTGGGAGACATAGTCAGATATGAGACAAATATTCCCAGAGTTATGTTACTGATGTAAGTCTTCTATATAGCCTTTCTGTTATACCTTCTTATTGATATGATTTGATTGCCTGTGATTTTGGGGACGAAATCGTGTCTAAGGGGGGGGAGAAATGTAAGGCCCGAGGATTTGATTATTGTAATCTGAAACAAATTGTTAATAATTGATGTGGTTGTAGATGGAACAGATCAGACCGGAAAAGACGAGAAAATACACGGAATATGGGCGAGGTAGGCAGAGAACCTCACGCATTTGCGCACCCTGATGCACGAGACAGGGCGCGCATATGCGCAAGGAAGTTTGTCTGAAAATGCTAAGTCCAGTAGGCCTCGCGCATATGCGCGGAAGGTGCGCATATGCGCGAGCTGCCAATAAGCTGAAGGCCTAGACCAGTAGGTCTCGCGCATATGCGGCGGTTGAGGTCGCGCATATGCGCGAGACGTGCTGAATGAAAAATAAGCCTTGTGTCTTTGCCATGTATTTATAAGAGTACACCTCTTCTTTCCTTACTATATTTCAGAGGAGGAACGAAACTCCATGGAGAAAAATCCTCAAGCTCCAAGATATAGTAGAAATTTGGTTGTGCAACATCTAACCATTCGATTTTGAATCCGAGCTTAGATTCTTGCTCCTTGCATCACCGGCCACGAAAGGATGTAAGGTTTATTCCGTTTCAGCATATTTCGAACTTTATGTATGGGAGGAATTATGATTTGAACTCTAAAATATGTTCTTGAGATTACGAGATACGTATATTAGCAACCGGATCGAAGAACGGATAACCTATGCAATTGTTATTGATTTTTCAGCATATATGAATGAGATTATACAAAATTTGAGCTTGTGGATTGATGTTTGTTGAGGATTATGATTGTTGTTGTGAGTGGGTGATAGCAATCTTTGATATGTGAATTGACCGGTATCGCGAGATTACACCGTTATGCCGTCGAAATGTGCCGAGATTGAATATTAATCCGTATGTGTATTCAATTGAGTTAGAGATTGATATGGTACATTATGTATATGTTAATTCAGATTGGTATTGAAAGATTTGATATCGAGATTTCAAGACTTCGACTTGTTCAAACCGTGACTTTGACAAGAAAGGTATAATTCAATGTTGATTCGGGAAGACACAACTCAAATTAGATTCTATTCGAGTTTCCCAAAATCACATATTAGATTGTTTATAATTTGATATGGTTATGTTTTGTTTATAGAATTATAGCAATGCACATGAGATAGGTGAGTTGTTGGCAGATATGCCAAGATACCAGATGTTCGGTGATATCAACGTACGTAGGAGAAGATCGACTCCTATTGTAGATATTCGATACAGAGATGGCCGAAGTCCGGGAATAAGACGTACCGCCACCCAGATTGGGAGAGTAGGTGGGAGATTGTTACGTCTTATTCACACCGGATCCCTAGACTTAGATATGAGTCGAGTCAAAGAATAAGAGTCGAAGAGTTTTATACGTATTCACTAATATGTCTTAATTATTAATTCATGTATTAAGATTTTATATTTGCTTGCATGACATGCATGTATACATGTTTTATACTGAGATTTGTTCTCACCGGAGTATCCCGCTGTTGTTGTGTCTGTATGTGTGCATGACAGGATCAGGGTCAAGGAGAGCGTGACTGAGATTGGATAGCGTGGTGATTTCGGGCGTAGAATATGAACTAGTAGTTTTACATTTGCTATGTAGTTTGTTGTAAACACTAGTTTGTATAAACACTAGTTTGTATAAACATGTAATGGAAGAAGACATGTATTTACCTTTGATGAAATAAAATAGAGGTACCAATGGTGTATGATTTATATACAAAAGTTATAATGTTTAAACGAATTTTTTTTATGACCCATTTTCTAGCAAAGATCCACTTAATCCCAAAGATAGTTGAGTTAGAGCCCGGGTCCCCACATATTATGCCACAACAAGTTCTTAAAAGATTTGGAAGCAATGAAACAAACTGGTGCATGAGGTTGATCAGTCCAACTGACTTTGTAAGAATTTCCACAACGATTGCTAGTTAGGATGACTTCATCAGTTGAGTCTCTAACTAAACAAGTGTGTTAGTCGAACTAAACTGAGAAATTATTGTCGCATAACTGACTGATGCTAATCAAGTTATACTTCAAATTCTCAACTAGTAAAACATCTTTGATTGTAAAGTTACCATGGATAAGTTTACCCTTACCCACAGTTTTACCTTTGGAATTGTCTCTAAAACTGATGTTTGGTCCATTGTATTTGATAAGTTGAGATAGCAAATTTGCATCCCCTATCATATGCAGTGAACATCCACTGTCTAGATACCAGGTAGATTCCTTGTTTGTACCTGTCACCTGCTGTGTTACAAATAGTTTTTCTCGACTTTTGGATATTAAGTGTGGGGTATGAGGAAGAAACAATATGATTTATACCCTTTTTCAACTGACTGTTCTTTCGATACTGTTTCTGAACTGGCTTAAAGTTGTAGTAACTGAAATAGTAATTCCTTGAGTATTGATTTTTGTAACTGAATCGTTTAGGTGACCAGTTTCTTGAACCAGTTGAACTCTCGGAGCTATATCCAATTCCATACCGTTTGGCTTTGTTCTTACTTTCAATCGATTGAATAGTTGGTTTACTCGATTCTGAAAATTCATTTCCCATAGTTGTTTTACAAAGGTAATGTACTTTCCTTTGTTTTTATTCAACCTTGGCTTGTGTATCACTTGCAGAATTTTCAACATGACTGTTAAATCCTAAACCAGTTTTATCTTCAACTGATTTTTGTGAATTCTGCATTTCAGTCAATGTAACTGAAAACTTGTTCCAAGCTTGAATCAGTTCAGTATGTTTTGAAATTTCAGTTTTTAACTGATTTGTCAAAGCTTGGTTCTCAATCATTCAGCTTTTGCTTTGTAATATCTCTTTTTAGATTTAACACTTCAACTGACTCATCAGTTTCAGTTTTAGTCATCATGGGGATCATTCTGGCTCAGCTCTGATCTTCTCAAATGATCGGGCAATTTTGTGATACTCATTTACCATGTCATGCAATGTGATGATAAGTTCTTCACGAGTGAATTAAGTAGAGCATGAAGTAAAATACATGTTAACTTGTTGACTTAAGTTCAGCATCATCTGCCATACACTTGTTGCTTAAAAAGTACTAGAAATTTTTTTTCCCTAACTCTCATAATTCGGCCGAACCCTTAAACTATTTACATAAAATAATTTGGCACCATTTAAAAATAAATCAACCAACTAATATTTGAAAAATCAAGAGAGAGTCAAATCGTAACATCGTCTAACATTAACCAAAACTAAAAAACAATAAACTCGAAAAGTATTATCCTCTCAAAAACCACTCAAAAGCATAAATAAATAGTCTTGAAAATCTTTAAATCATAAACTTAAATCATAAGTGCGGAAAAGTAGAAGCGCTGGTCCTCGGGTTATGTGCACCTCAGTCCAGTCAGGTAAACCATCATGACCTCCCATAACATTATTATCGTAATCACCTGCATCAATCACACCTAGTGAGTTTAAAAACTCAACACATCATATTCTTGATAACAATAATTACAGATCACATATAACAGTGAAAAATACTTGTACTTAAAATAACATTTTCATAATAATGCATAAACTTTAAACATAATCATTTTCATAAATATTTTCATATTAACATATTAATATTCATATTAACATATTCATATTTCATATTCGTGTTCGTTGAATTCAGATCGTGATTGTGACTCGTATTGGGCGATGGATCCATCTATAAAAACCTCAGTACTGGGCAGCGGGGACACCAGCAACACTCTCACCGGTCAACTGAGCCTTGGCCAACGTATTAACATATTAACGTATTCGTATCCGTATCCAAGGAAACACGATCGTCGGGCTCCTACTGGGATCATAACCCTCACGATAGCTCCAACATATCATCATATTAGTCACAATCCCTTGACGTCCTTCAACATTTCGTATTTCCATCACTTAATAAAAACATCCATACAATATCGTTTTTCTTTTAAATCAAGCATGCAACATATCTTTTAAATGTCCATAATTAAACCATAAAAATCCATGAACATTTAAAAATCATAATTTAACATATAAAAATTCATAAACATTTGAAAGAATCATATTAGGCATATAAAGAAACATTTAGGACACTGTCATGACATTTACTAATTTTTAGGTGTAAAATTACTGTTTTACCCGTTGACTTATAATTTCACGTTTTTGACTTTTTCTTAATTTCATTGACTCTAACAAGTCCCAAATAATATTTAAGTCTAAATTAAAATTCTCATAATTTTATTTAGCTTAAACTACTAGACCTTTCAAATTTATATTTAATTATTCGTTTTTAGGGCATTTTAATCCCGAAAAAATATCGAACTTTAATATAAATTCCTAAATTTCAAACTTAGACTTTTTATATTATTTTAGCCATCGTGAACCACAACTCGACCCCCGTGATCCGTGTTTCGATTTACTTACCAAAGGAAAACCCTAACTTGACCCATATGTTTCAACCTCGAGCCACGGTCCGATTTCCTCGATCCACCCTCGAACCATGCTGGACCTAACCCTGACCAATCCCCTTAGGCACCCTCCATGACCCTTAGAACCAACAGCCTTGACACGTAGCTCAAACCCGAAAGCATAACAGCAGCTCATGCACTCGGCCAAGAGACCTACTTAGCATGGACTCTACGTTTACTCGCCTAGGACCTAGCCAACCCAACCAGCCTTGAACCAGCCTCTCGTGCACCTTCCTAGGATGCTAAGGACTTACCCTAGCCCATCCCTAAGCCCACAGGCCGAGCCACCTACCTTGCATAATCCGCACAGCCCTGCGCGTCTCTCCTTGGAGATCTCGGGTGGGAGTCCTAGCTTGCTAGGACTTCTCCCAGCCCTCTCGACTCGAGCCATATCATGGCTTGGGCTCTTCCTTCGACTCAACCAAACCCTGGCCGAGCCGTGGCCCCAAGCCGTGACCAAGCCAAGCGCCCAAGTCCAAAAACCGAGCCCTACAACCCCCATGACAGGAAGTTGATTTCAGCTTGCATGTTTCGTGTGTGCAGCGTGTTTGGAGAGACTTATACTCCCTAAATCGTGTAAAAACCTCCCCTAGACATCCCTAAATCATGGCAGCCCTTTATACATGTAAACAACACAAGTTTGAATCAAAATCATGCTTGAAATTTCATGTGTTGCATAAAAACGAAAATAATTCAAAGTGTCACTTGTTTTTCCATACAATTCATACATAAACACATATTATGGTGCGATGATGGTTGAAGGGAAAAATTATGCGTGCCTTTGCGTATTTAATGCACGAATTCTCGTTGACGATTGCGAAGAACTGCGACGACAACCTTGGCTTGATTTTCCTTGAAACTTCTTGTTTTTTTTTCGAATTTTTCTATCAAAACTAAGGTGTGTGCCATGTAGTTTTTATTGGGAGAATTTGTAATCTAATGGTGTGTGTGTGGCCGTGGGGTATGAGGGTTTGGGTGGGGTTTAGAACATTAAGTACTTAATTAAGTTACTAATAAGGCTTAAGCCCACTAGGTAAATTAAGCCAATTAGTACTTAATTAAAATATTAAAAATAAGTTTAAATAAGTTTGTTAATTTATTAGCCGAGTTGCCAAAACGTTTGAATTTTTGTTGAAAAACCAACATCGATAAAATTTACGTCCCAGGATATAAAAGCACCTCAAAACCCCTTATTTTCAAAAATATGAAAAAGCATCACTCATATTTTAAATAATTAAAAACAATTATTTAATAAAAAAATTTACATTTTGCAGCCCTCGGTCTCCGTTCCTCGATCGCAACTCGAATAGTCCTTAAAAATAAATTTTAATGCACGTAAGTTTCAAAATACTAAAATGTCATGTAAACATGTCACATATCCAGTTAAACAATTTAAAATGAATTAATTATCCATTTTTTATATTCTCTAGATTTGCATGCAGTTGGATTACGTTGTCTTAATTTTGGACCTTACAATTCCTTCCCTCGTTAAATAATATTTCGTCCTCGAAATCAGAACTTACCGAATAGCTCTGGATAGTGACTCCTCAAGTCCCGCTCGGTTTCCCAAGTAGCTTTCTCTTCCAAGTGATTCAGCCATTTGACCTTGACCATTGGAATGACTTTGTTATGCAGTCTTCTTTCTTGCCTTCCAAGATTTGGACAGGTCTTTCTTCATATGTCATATTTGGAGTCAATTGTAGAGGTTCATAATTTATCACATGTGATGGATTCGACATGTACTTTCGCAGCATCGAAATATGGAACACATTGTGAACTTCCGAAAGCATCGGTGACAATGCCACTCTATAAGCTAGTGTCTCAATCCTCTCCAAATCTCAAACGAAGCCAATAAATCTTGACTAAGCTTGTCTTTCTTGCCAAAATGCATAACACCTTTCATGGGTGCTATTTTCACAAACACATGGTCTCCACTGCAAACTCTAAGTCTCTTCTTCTCTTGTCAGCATAACTCTTTTGTCGGCTTTATGCAGTCTTCATTCTCTCACGAATTTTGACTACAAGCTTGGCAAGTCTCTTCAATCACATCCAGACCAATCTCTCTTCTTTCACCAACCTCGTCCCAATGAATAAGAGATCTACATTTCATTCCATAAAGTTCCTAAAAAGGAGCCATCCCGATAGATGATTGATAACTATTATTGTAGGTGAACTCCACTAGAGGTAATTTTGGTTCCCAAATGCCTTGAAAATCAATAACACAAGCTCGCAATAGATCTTACAGAATTTGTATAACTCTTTCGGACTGACCATCGGTTTGAGGATAGAATGATGTACTAAATAATAACTTGTTCCCTATCGCTGCATGCAAATTCTTCAAAAAAGATGACGTAAATCTCGGATCTCTGTCAGAAACAATAGATACAGGAATCCCATGTAGACGAACAATCTCTCGAATATATAACTCGGCATACTAAATCACGGTGAAGGTCGTCTTGAAAGGTAGAAAATACGCTGATTTCGTAAGACGATCGACTAATACCCATATAGCATTGAATCCCTTGATAGTTTTCGGTAATCCCAAAAAAAAGTCCACAATGATATTTTCCCGTTTCCACTCGGGAATAGGAAGGGGCTTAAGTTTTCCCGCTGGCCTCTGATGCTCTGCTTTAACCTGCTGACATGTCAAACATTCGGTCACAAATCTCAAGATATCTCTCTTCATGCCTGGCCACCAATATAACAACTTCAAATCTTTGTACATTTTCGTGCTCCCCGGACTAATGGAATAAGGTGTGTCATGAGTTTCCTTCGTAATGAGATCTCTCAAAGAATCGTCAGTAGGAACCCATAAACGATCTCAATAACGAACTATACCATCCACCTCAGAAATAGCTTCGGCCCTTGGCTTGATCTCTTGCTCTCCACTTTTGCGACTGATCATCAGTAGACTGCCCATCACAAATTCTATCTCTCAAAGTCGACTGTACTGATAAAGTTGCAAGATTAGGGGCCTCTCCCCTAACATAAACTGTAAGCTCAAACCGCTGTATCTCGAACAACAACGGTCTTTGGAGTGATAATTGAGGAATAACTGCTGCTTTTGACTAAATGCGTCTGCCACAACATTATCTTTCCCCGGATGATAGCTAATCTCACAGTCGTAGTCCTTCACTAATTTAAGCCATCTTCGTTGTCTCATATTCAATTCCTTTTGGTGAAGAAGTATTTCAAACTTTTATGATCGGTGAAAATTTTTCACTCTTCCCATATAAGTAATTTCTCCAAATCTTCAATGCAAAAACTACCGCTGCAAGCTTAAGATCATGAATATGGTAGTTTTTCTCGTGAATTTTCAACATGTCACGACACATAAGCTATAACTCGGTCATTTTGCATCAGAATTGCGCCCAAATCAAGTTTAGAAGCGTCGGTATATAGAACATACTCTCCTAGCCCCAATGGCATAGACAACACTGGCGCTGATATCAAGGCTTGCTTCAATTTATCAAAACTATCTTGGCACTCGGATCCCCAAATAAACTTTGCATTCTTCTTAGTCAGGATGTCAAAGGTACTGCAATAGATGAGAATCCCTTGATGAATTTGCCATAATAGCCAGCTATTCCCAAGAAACTGTGAATCTCGGTAACACTCTTCGGTACTGGCCACTCTTTCAATGCCTCAACTTTACTTGGATCCACTTCAACGCCATTAGTAGAAATGACTGTGGCTTAAGAATGCCACTCTATCAAGCCAAAACTCACACTTGATGAATTGTGCATATAACTTTCTACCTTGCAGTACTTGCAGTGCTGTCTTCAAATGCCGACTATGCTCATCTTTGCTCTTAGAATAGATCAAAATATCATCAATGAAGACTATGATGAATTGATCTAAATACGGCTGAAATATGCGATTCATGAGATCCATGAAGATCGCTGTCGCATTGGTCAACCCAAATGGCATGACCATAAACTTGTAGTGCCCATATTTAGTACGAAACTCTAGTCTTATGAAATTAGATTCTTTTACTTTCAATTGACGGTATCCAGAACGCATATCAATCTTAGAAAATATCGATGCTCCTTGCAACTGATCAAATAAATATTCAATTCTTGGCAGTTGATACTATTTCTTGATAGTGACCCTATTAAGCTCTCGATAATCAATGCAGAGTCGCATACTACCATCTTTCTTCTTCAGAAATAATACCGGTTCGGCCCATGGAGAATAACTAGGGCGAAGAAAACCCTTGTATAGCAGTTCTTGGATTTGATCTTTTATTTCTTTCATTTCAGCAGGTGCTAGACAATAAGGTGCTTTAGAAATAGGTACTGTGCCCGGAATTAGTTGAATAGAGAATTCCACTTCACGATCGGGTGGAATGCCAGAAACGTCCTCGAGAAAAAAGATAGGAAAATCTCTGACAATATCAAAATTTTCTAATTTCTGACTGATACGAGCATGTGCGGTAGTGACATATGCTAGAAATGTTGGATCTCGGTTTTCTCGTACTCAAAACATAGCGGAAATTTAAAAAAAAATTAGATCTTGACTTTCAAATTCAATTTTTGGACACTCATATGGTTTTTACAATTAAACATTCATAGGAAGTAAATCGCTATACCTTTGGTAAATAGATCACTAGGCTCCAACTATCCCGGGGTTAGCGAAGATAGCTCTTGATGAATTCCCTACAAACTTTCTTCAGATTTCCTTTTGTGTATTCTTCTAATCAGGTCCACAACTAGAAGATTAATTCCTCTTCTAATTTTCACTGTAAAAATTAGAAGAAGTTTGAGAAACGGCTCAAACTTTTTCCAAAGAGAAGTGGCCGAAATTTGGAGAGGAGGAGGAGAGTGATTTATTCGAAAATTACTATAATGGAGGCTAGGGTTATGGCTTGATTATTACCTTCTATAATGAAGCCATGACCTATTCACATAATTAACATTAATGGGCTTGATTAACTAATTGGGCTAGTCCAACAAGTTTAATTAATTAATCAAAGTCCATTAAGAACTTTAATTATTTAGTATGTTGGACTTGTTGTGGGGACCTGAACTTAATTCATTTCTTAATCATTATTAGGATCATTTAATTAATCTGGGTCTAATTTTTTTTTTTAAAAATACAGATGCGGAAACATAATGGAATTAATCTGATATGAATATCAACATAAAGTACAAGTCCTGTACAACATATGTTTATCGCAAACTAAAGTTCAGCCACTACATCAAAGACTGAAAATCAATCTACTCTAAGTCCGGATCTCCACGCTAATCTTGAATCTCTCATTCTCTTCGTGACCATGATCCTGTCCCACCTGTTATCATGCACACATACAAACAAGACAACAGCCGGATAACTCCGGTGAGAAATACATCCCAGTATAAGCGATGAATACATGCAATCGTATAATAAATATAAAAGCATGAAACAGATATCAATAGCATGTATCAAATAAGAAAGACATGAATCGATATAAACTGTAAATCTACTCTGGACTCGTCATCTCAGATTCTACTCATCTATAATCTAGGGATCCCGGTTCCTGGACATTGGCACATATATCGAATCTCGGCGATAGGAATGAATAAACTCCTAAGCAACATCGATATAGCCAAACATCCAGTGTCTTGGCGACTCAGCCGAAGACTTGGCAAATCAGCCAATGACTAGGAAAATCAGCGTATACTCGACACCTGCTCTGCTATAACTCAATAGACTAAGCATATCAATATCAAGAATTGCAAATGTCAATGCAATAACTAAAGTATGTGGTTTTTTTTATGGAAACTCGAGTCCAATCTGACTCAAGTCGATCTCCCGGTTAACATTGATTTATACCTATCGTTCGTTGAATTCTGGCTCTGTCGAAGTCTCGAACTCAAAGCCTGTCAATACCAATCTGGAACTGACAATATCGAGGAGTATAATATCAATACACCGCTCAAATCAATACTGGATATAATCAGAACTAAATCAAATTCTATTTCAACGGCATAACGGCACAAGCTCAATATACCCAGCAATACAATATCAGTCAGATATCAATCCCAACATCTCATAATCAATACCAATACAAATACCAATCTGAGATCAAATCTCAATCAATTCCATTCCAAAAAACATAATAATTCCATATAGTATCTGTTCTTCAATCCGGTTTCAATTATACGATGTCTACTATGTCAAGAACACCATATATGAATCATATCCTATTCTGACAATATCATAATTTCAAATCATATAAAAAAGTAGTAAAACTTACATCCAATTGAAGTCCTTGTCGATAGAAACCCGTAATGAAGTCGGATTGAAATTCTGACGGACGGATCTTTCACAATCACAAATCTAAAATGTCAAAAGGCGTAAGGATTTTTCTGAAACTTCCCTGACCTTTCTCGTTCTTCTTTCTCAGGTTTGAAGGGAATGTAAAGTTTATATATATATATATATATATATATATATTTATATTGCATGATGAAGACTAGGTGGCTCTTTCTATGTTCAGTACGTCTCGCGCATATGTGCGACCTCAACCGGCGCATATGCGCGAGACCTACTGGTCTCCGCACATCTCTTCTCGATAGCTCGCGCATATGCGCGCCCTTCTTCCGCGCATATGCGCGTGGTTCTCTGGAATTGCACTTGGCTTACCGTATGACTCGCGCATATGCGCGCACTCACATCGTGCTAATGCGCGAGGTCTTCTGCCAATTTCGCGCATATGCGCCCAGCTAGGTCACACATATGTGCGAGAGTTCATCCTCGCACATATTTCCAATCCTCTTTCTGCCTATCCCGGTCTAATCCGTTCCATCTATAAGCACATCAATTAATCAACAAATCATTTCAGATTAACAACACATCAAATCTCGGGCATTACACTTGTACTCCTACAAGTCCATTAAACATACTTCCCACAAATTTTAATTTAATATTTAATAAACTCAACTTTTGAGCTTAATAAATTAAATCGATTATAAATTCAACATTCGAATTTATTATTTAAATTATAAATTCTACTCCTTGAATTTTAATTTTATCACCTCCAAAATTTAATATTTAATAAACCCAAATTTTGAGTTTAATAAATTAAATTCTCAGATTTTATAAATTCAACTCCTTGAATTTATTCTCCCAAATTTTATAAATTCATAAGTTCAACTTCAACTTCTTGAATTTACTATCTCATAAATTCAACTCCTTGAATTTATTTTCTCAAAATTTAATTATCATAAATTCAACTCCTTTAATTTACTATATCATGATATAAATTCAACTCCTTTAATTTATTCTCTCCACGGGAACAAATGATCCAGTGCTTGTGTGACTCTCAATGGTTCAAGGATACATCTAGCCGTGGGTTCACAACTACTTGTGATTTAGGACACAATCTTTATTCGGGATTATCCTTATTTGCACCATTCTATGTATCAACAATTGATCACGCTGAATGTCAGAAATCATATTTCTGATTAAATCCATCGAATCATGGTAAGAGCGTCTAGTAGCATCGCCCCATGATTCCCTAGGTATCACTGATACTGTACTGCAAGAACCAGTTGATTATGATTAGCGTACAGTACGGTCCTTCATCTCATATATCCCGATCAAATTTGCAACCATTGGTTCATCGAGGGTTGCATAATAATTCGATAACTATGTGATACATATAAATAGTGGCATCACATATACCATTGGAGAACTCCTTCTCCAATGTACATCTCATACTTTGGCCAGAGATTCCACGCACTAGTATTTCATCATATCACATAGGATATCCACACATGAAGGTGAGTGGTAAATCCCGACTACAATGCACTGGCTCCTATATGTGTCGCAACTGTACCCAAGCAAGACAACAAGGGGAAGAAGAAACTGGTGTTTGAGAAAGGTCATTGGGTGTGGCTGCACTTGTAGAAGGAAATGTTCCCCGAGAAAAGGCATTTGAAGCTATTTCCAAGGGGTGATGGACAATTTTCAGTCCTTGAAAGGATCAATGACAATGCCTACAAGCTCGATCTGCCAGGTGAGTATAATGTCAGTTTTACTTATAATGTTAGTGATCTTTCGTTGTTTGATTTAGGTGATGAACAAGATTTGAGGACAAATCCAAGGGGAGGATGATGCGATCATGATAGGTCAAGCTCCAAGGAAAACATGCGATCATTTAGAGTTTCCAGAGGGACCAATCACGAGAGGACAAATGAAAAGATTCAAGGAGACACTATATGGAGTCATGAGCAATCAAGAAAGTCTTACCAGCAAGGTGAAAAGTGTCAAAGGGTTCGTGAAACATGGGAGTAAGTGTAGGAGTCAAAGGAACATTATTCAAGTATTAAATGATGAGAAGTCCAGAAGCCTCGGTGCTAGGGTGGCCAAATCTTATCGCCCGAGCACCACACATACTGACCAAGATGATGATTTCCAGAACACCCTGCGCCCGAGCGACCAAATCTTACCACCCAAGCACCAAAATTCCAAAACAATTCGCGTCCGAGTGGTCTCATCTTACAAAATTCCAGAACACTCGACGCCCGAGCGATCACTTCTTACCGCCCGAGCACGAAGACCTGCGGGAAAATCCTTGTTTCTTAGTTTAGAGTCCTAATTATTTTGGGAACTAGATTTGATCTCCTTTTGATATGTAAACATATTTTGCACGAATTTTTGAACACTTTTTGACAATTATCATTGAGTTTAAACAACATTTCTGAGTTTTCTCTCAAGGCAAAAACTTGTGTGAGACGGTCTCACGGGTCGTATGTGTGAGACGACCTCTTATTTGGGTCATCCATGAAAAAATATTACTTTTTATGCTAAAAGTATTACTTTTTATTGTGAATATTCATAGGGTTGACCCGTCTCACAGATTAAGATCCGTGAGACGGTCTCACATGAGACCTACTCTGCTCTCAAATCTTTCAAGGCTTGTGCTTTGTTATCAAAATCAAACTTATCAAAGTTTTTGTAACATTGGCCACTATAATACTACCACCCAACCACTCAATCAAACCGAAACTTCCCTACATGCACATCCATAAAAAAAAATTTCAAAACAAGCATTATAACTACCACCCAAACACTCAATAAACTAACTGCAGTTATCAAGCTTTAAAAATGAAACCAAATCTCTTAGTCTACTATTTGAAAAGAACTCAACATCTGTCAAAGCATAAAAAGATGCAAAAACAATTTAAACATTGTCTCACCCTGAAGCAAAAACATAATATGTGGAAGAATGCAAGGTCCTCCGGTTATCGTGCAGACTCACAGCTCCGCTTCCTCAGTTTTCAGCGCCTCAAGTCTCTGCCTCATCATGTTCACCTGCATAAATCACACCCAGTGACTCTAAAGACTCAGACAACTGTAGCATTATAACAAATACATATACATAACATGCATAAGTGAATAGTACTGTAATTAAAATTAACTTCACGATCCTTATAAGCGTGAACCTAAACATAACGTAACATAAACATATTCAAATCATATATCATCATGTAATCATATGCGTGTTCATTTTTTTTATTGAATTCAGATAATTAGTTGTAACTTTCGTATCAGCTCTAAGTCAATGGATCCATCTATGTATAACCTCGGTACCCGGAGGCAGGGACATCGGCGACAGTTTTACGCAAGCCTTGGCCTTACAAGTTTTGTGTTTGTTTTAGTCAAAACCAGCTCATCTCCTTCAAAAACATGTCATCGTATTCATCAATTATAAAATTCATGCATATAAATACATATTCTTAAAAGCAAGCATGCAATGTATTTTCCCGTATTTCCTTAAAAATTCATATTCATATTAAACATATAGATTTTAAACATGAAATTTCGGTTATCAGGGTGCTGCCAGGATTTTCTTACTCAACCCGCGTGCAAAATGACC